>NC_059091.1:21041459-21230175 GCF_020497125.1 Mauremys mutica | reverse complement strand
TGTCTGCCATTTATGCACACTGGAGACTTAAGAAATGCATAGGGGAAACTGAAGCACCCACACAGTATTCAGTGGAAACATTAAGAACAGTCCCACTTCATCACAGTTGCCAAGAAGGCTAGCAGTATTTTGGGCTGAATAATTAGGAGCATTGCCAGCAGATCGAGGGAGGTGATCATTCCCCTCTATTCGACATTGGTGAGGCCTCATCTGGAGTACTGTGTCCAGTTTGGGGCCTCACACTACAGGAAGGATGTAGAAAAATTGGAAAGAGTCCAGTGGAGGGCAACAAAAATGATTAGGGGGCTGGAGCACATGACTTATGAGGAGAAGCTCAGGGAACTGGGATTGTTTAGTCTGCAGAAGAGAAGAATGATGGGGGATTTGATAGCTGCTTTCAATTACCTGAAAGGGAGTTCCAAAGGGGATGGATCTAAACTGTTCTCAGTGGTACCAGATGACAGAACTAGGAGAAATGGTCTCAAGTTACAGTGAGGGAGGTTTAGGTTGGAGGTTAGGAAAACCTTTTTCACTAGGAGGGTGGTGAAGCACTGGAATGGGTTACCTAGGGAGGTGGTGGAATCTCCTTCCTTAGAGGTTTTTAAGGTCAGGCTTGACAATGCCCAGGCTGGGATAATTTAGTTGGGGATTGGTCCTACTTTGAGCAGAGGACTGGACTAGATGACCTCCAGAGGTCCCTTCCAACCCCGATATTCTATGATTCTATGAAGAGAAGCCATAAGAAAACCTATTGCTGAATATTATGGCCTCATGCCACCATTCTCCTCTATAGGCCCAGCTCCTTGGTCGGTCTATATCTCCCATGATCCACCATGGTAAGAAGAAATGGACCATCATGTCTATGGTGCATTATGGAAGTTCAAGTTCAGCTAGCAAGCCCAGCCCATGGAGAAGAATAGAAGAATGAAGCACTCGAATGGCAACTCTCATGAGGCACCGTGCCAGCATTTCTGAATCACAAGGTTTTCAAACATTTTTTTTCCATTTTTGAAAACTCGTTTCTGGATGAAAAAAACCAACCCAGAATTTTCCATGGAAAAAGGATGCTGTTCATGAAAAAAAAAATATTTAGTGGAAAACATTTCCAAAGTGATGCAAGACTTGGGTTTCTTTCTGCATTAGAACCTGTGGTTGCTACCCCACTCAGCTGATCCTTTCCACCCACTCAAATAAATAAATTAAATTAATTTTTATTTAATTAATAAAAACAGACTCACCTTGCAGTGATAGAAACCCTGAAGTCTTCATTGCCATCGATGTATAAAAACTTCTCAGATGGTTCCAATATGACTTTGAAACTTGGCAACACTGGAAAAGCGAGAAGGGAAGAAGAGAACATTGAGCTTGTAGGAGAGGGTGGGTTGCCAGCAAAGCCAAGCCGAATGGAGAGACTGTTCCAAGATGGTGTCAGGACAGTAGAGACAGACCCACTCCCTGAGCTTGGGCCCGGTGGGTGCAGGATTCTTACCATACTCCTTAACATCAAATTGTGCACTGAAGGTCTGCTGAGGGGAGTCTTCATACTTGGCTGTGATCTTCCAGGTTCCCAGACTGGAGGAAGGAAATAAGAAGGAACACTGAATGCACTTAACACACACATTTCGCAAGGCCCACCTGGCTCACTTCTTTCTCCAGTAATTTTATCAGCTCCTGAAGGTAAATCTGAGCCATACATGGAACTCAAGCCATCTTCAGGGAATGCCAGGGAACCTCAGACAAGTCATTTTTTTCTGCACCTTGATGTTTTCATGAACCAGAACTAGAGGCAGGTACTTGGAACAAAACGTCAACCTTTGGCCAGCAAGGTTTGGGAAGTTTGGATCGAAACTTTGTGGCCGGCACTTGTTTCTACCATCTGTGTGGACCAAAACCCTCAGTCTAAACACCCCCAAATGTAAGGAAACTCTGATCCAAACTAAAATCTGGCCCCTCTCTCACCACCTCACTGACATAATTTTCAGAGTAATTGAGCATTCAGAAATCCAACTGAATGGGAGGTATGGTGCTCAGCACTTTTGGAAAACAGGCCAACAGGGCCTAATCCTGCCTTCACGTACTCTGAAATAAATCAGGAGTAATGGCAAGGAAGTCAGTGCAGCTTCATTCTGGTGTCTGTGTAGACTTGGTAAGATTAGTTTTTTATCGATACGTGTCATTGATTTCACTGTGCACACACATACTGACAAAAACACATTTCCATCGCTAATATCAAAATTTACAGATAGGCAAAGCAAGAAAAATGCTGCTTGAGAATTTACTACAGTTTGATTTAAGTCTTTATACATTGTGTATTTGCACATAGGATGTTGATAATTTGTGTTTTAATGGCTATAAAGCTTTTTGCTTTTTTTCAATCTCAATGTCTACTGTCATTAAACAAGTATTGTCTGACTCTGCCACCATTGTCTGGCCCCCCATGTTTTCCCCCACCTGTGAAATTTAAAGTGCTAAAAATCAGAATGGGGGACAATAAAAACCCATAATTTAATTTTGCACAACTGAGCATTTGACGTGATCCAAACTGGAAAAAAAACAGGCTTACAAATAAACATGATTATCCATCCAAACTAAAACAAATACAAATCAAATTATGCCAAGACTGGGTATGTGTCAGGAGAGTTTGTTTTCTCCACGTCACTTGGAAATGCCTGTAGGAGACGATCTAGCTGATGGGCCGCACACAGTAACTAGCTCAGGGGTTCTCAGACTTTTGAACTGGTGACTCCTTTCACATAACAAGCCTCTGAGTGCGATCCCCCTTATACATTAAAAACACTTTTATATGTATTTAACACCATTATAAATGCTAGAGGCAAAGTGGGGTTTGGGGAGGAGACTGACACCTCATGACCCCCCCCCATGTAATAATCTCGGACCTGACCCACAGTTTGAGAACCCCTGAACTAGCTCCATATCATCTATTCTGCTTCCCTGCCCAACTTCTGCAAAGCTCTGCTCCATCCAGCCATAGTAACATCAGGGCAATGTACCTGAAAATCTCCGGTAAATTGTGGCTCAGGGAGAAGATGCCTGATTTCAAGGGGGCGGAGATGGGAATCTGCTTGACAATAATGGACTCAGGGGTCTGGAAAGGAAACAAGTTAAGAGTTTAGGGAGAAAAATGCTTCCAATTGCTCTTCACAACATCATCTGCCACGTTTACATTCCTGGGCCAGTGGAGGGTTCTCCATACTTCCAACAATAACATGTAACAATCTGGACTCCATTGATTGGTTTGAATTTCTTAACTAGCCAGAGACACCGGAAAAACTGACAAATCTCTCCTAACCTGGCTCAGCGAGGCCAGAAAAGAACTCAAGGAAGCTCCACGGCAGAATCTTGCAGACACCAGGCTTAACCCTGAGCTATCTGCAAACCTTGGAGCTGCCCACAGGGCTGCATCACTCTGCCAACCACAGCTGGTTATGCTGCTGCTCAGGGCAGAGTGTCAAAGAAAGGGGAAACTGAGTCAAAGAGGAACTGAAGGGACAGATGTGTTCTCTCCACTCCCAGCTGGCTGAGGTGAGGAAAACCCCTGGGGATTATTGCCCAAGGTTTTGCAGCTGATTTACTTTATTTTATGGACGATAAAGCCCAGTGGAAAGGGCCTTAAAAGGACTAACACCTGGAGCTATAATCCCAGTTCCTGCCACCAGTTTACATGTCCGTCAAAGGACTCCTTGCAGTGGCTCCTTGTCTTCAACCTTCGCAGACAACCACCTGCCTGGCTCTTCCCGAAGAACTCCATGCAACTTTCCTTAAGCATTAACACCATTGCAGAACCACGGGTTTTCCCGCTGAGAGCTGCCTGGCTGCTGCCCCTGCAAACTTTGTAACCTCCCTAATGACTGGGGGAGAATTTGGACACCAGAGGTTTGCAAGGGGAGACCTCAGACAATCATTTGCTTTGCTCCCGGCTGTACCATGTTGCTGCTACACGCAGGGGTTCTATGCAGCCTCCTCAGTCACAATAAGTTGCTGCACATTACCCACACAATTGGCTAAACCCGCCTATCCCCCCATGGGCTCACTCAGAACAGCAACCTCACCTCAAACTCCACGATCACTGTCTTAGAAACCGGTTCCAGTTTGTGACCCACAGTGAAGATCCGGTAGAGGACTGAGAAAATAAAGAGAGAAGAGAGAGACGCCGTTAACCGATTGAAACCAACAGGAGTTTGGTGCCTAACTCCATGGAGGATCTGAGCCATCAGCTCCATCAGGGGTTGTCTCATGATAGCCTCTTTCAACAGTCGGAGATCTCCATAGCTTTTTTCTTTAGGGCATTGTCTTGCTTTTCTTCCCTGTCCCTAAGTACCAGGTGGGAGGGCTTTGTCATTGCAGGGACTTGTCCTGCTCTGAATGGCCTGGGATTAGCAGCTCCTATTTCACACAGGCTTTGGGACGGCCATCAGATGGGGACATGTATCTCGATACAAGATGGAGCAGAACCAGTCACTGTGATTTGAAAAGTTCCATTTCCCATTCTCAATTCCATGGCCCACCCATCTTTCAGTATCTAACACTCAATGGGACATCCCAGCTAGGATGCTGGTGAAGGGTGAAATATTGCAGATTAGTGGTGGCAGAGTCTCTGCTCCAATTCTTCTCTGTCTTCAACTAAACAAGCAAAGTAATATGCACAGCATGGCCCCAGCAGCCCTGCTGTAGATATGGCATAACATCAGCAGCTCCCACCCCTTCCCATTAGAAGAGACCAGGGGAAGGAAGTACCTGTAGACCCAGGTGTATAGATGGTTTTATCCGTCTGGATAAAGATGTATCCACTGTGGAAATGGACCAGAACCACTTTCTCCAGGGTTTGCTGAGGGAACACAGCCTTGACCACAACATACTGGTTTTGTCTGGAATCTTTCTTTATGTCTTTGGTGGGAACCTGCATGAGAAGAAGAGCAAGGATGAGTTCTTCCTGCTTTTACTCACCACAAGGGATGCTCTATGCAAAAGACCTTTGCAGTGTTAACAACACTTAAGTTATAGAATCATAGAATCTCAGGGTTGGAAGGGACCTCAGGAGGTCATCTAGTCCAACCCCCTGCTCAAAGCAGGACCAAACCCAACTAAATCATCCCAGCCAGGGCTTTGTCAAGCCTGACCTTAAAAACCTTTAAGGAAGGAGATTCCACCACCTCCCTAGGTAACCCATTCCAGTGCTTCACCACCCTACTAGTGAAAAAGTTTTTCCTAATGTCCAACCTAAACCTCCCCCTCTGCAACTTGAGACCATTAATCCTTGTTCTGTCATCTTCTACCACTGAGAACAGTCTACATCCATCCTCTTTGGAACCCCCTTTCAGGTAGTTGAAAGCAGCTATCAAATCCCTCCTCATTCTTCTCTTCTGCAGACTAAACAATCCCAGTTTCCTCAGCCTCTCCTCATAAGTCATGTGCTCCAGCCCCCTAATCATTTTTGTTGCCCTCTTTCCTTATACATGGAAAGAATCCGTAAGAAACCATGGCCTTTTACTAACCCGCTCTACATGCAGTTCCTCCAGCAGCTTACACAGCTGCCATAAGATGGTGGGTCTCCTCACTGGGGAATACCCCAGGTGGAGGGGGATTCCCAGCATGGCACAGTCAGCGTAGGTCACCACCAGTGAGTCAGGCCAGGCCCTTTGGATGGCCCTGTACCCATTGTCCGGTCACCTCCTGTTATATGGAATGTTTGTTAACCAAAGGGCATCCCATGGGTGCCCTGCTGAAGTCAGTTCTACTACACTGATGTTCTCCCGACTATTCCTACTGTGCTCCCCTAAAACTGTAACATCTTGGAGACCTTCCCTCTGTCCCTCCAACTCTCCATTCCTGGCCAGGACTTTGGATCAACTCAAAATGAGAATCCTGCTCCACCAGGGAACCCCACCCAGAAATGATGCTGTGCCCAGCGCTGATTAGGGACAGGATTTGGCAAGCTCTGAGCAAGTTTCCCAGGCAATGCAAACACGAGCCATAGTGCATATGGTTATGTACCTGACCACAGAACCTCAGTGCATTGAATGAAGAAGCTCCTAAGTCAGCTGAGACACAAATAATTGGCTTTGAAGTTTTAACAGCAATTAAGACCAAAGTATTCACCAAAACTCTTGTGACTTTAACCATATCATTGTCCTCTATTTTTGTTTATTTGCAATGGAAAATGCCAAAAAATTATCAAAATCATGTAATTTGCATGTTTTGTTCAGTACAGGTTCTTGTACCGTCCCCACCACTGCAATACCTGAGTATCTCCCAGTCGTGCTCTAAGCAACGGAACTAATATCTGTCCAATGTGGTTTGATGTTAGATTCAGTTTATCTATTTAAGTTATCATATGGCCCCTATTAACATGTTAGTATATTATTACCCAAGTGCCTCAATTTTAATCCATTTACCCTCACAGCATGCCCCTTTCCCTCCCCTGCACAAAATAAAGAAGTGCTGTTATCTATATTTCACAGATGGGGACACTGAGGCACAGAGCAATTAAGTGACTTACCCAAGGATGCAGAGAATCTATAACACAGCTAGAAATCAAACCCAAGTCTTCTGAGTCCCAGGCTAGCACTCTAACCACTAGACCATCCTTCCTCTCAACTTTTTCTTCTACCTCCTAATTTGGAGCACCTAGGGTGACTAGACAGCAAGTGTGAAAAATCGGGACAGAGGGTGGGGGGTAATAGGAGCCTATATAAGAAAAAGCCCCAAATATCAGGACTGTCTCTATAGAATCCAGAAATCTGGTGACCCTAGGGGCACCTCAGTTTTAAGGTCTCCAACAAGAGACCCCCACAGTGCCTATCTGACTAGTTAGCTATACATCTCCTATGACTAATAGATTTGTATATGTTACGGCCAGAAGGGACCAACATGATCAGCTAGTCTGGCCTACTGTAAAACTAGGGCCCAAGGAAATTCATAGTCCATTCTAGTCAATTTCATGGCCCGGAGGTGGAGGTGCATCTGCTGCCCAGCTCTGGAGCTTCCTACAGCCAGGGGAGGTCCCCAGAGGTGGATCTGATCTCCCCCAGAGAACAGCTGTGCAGGGTAACAGTAAGTCTTGTCCCTTCCCAGCCCTGAAGGGACTAACAGCTGGAGCCAGGGAAATCGTAGCTGCCCCTGGCTGGGACGCCCCCAGCCCTGCTCCTTTTCCTCCCCTCCAATAGCTAGATTTCACAGAGGAGGTCTGATTTCATGGCCCGTGATGTGTTTTTCACAGCCGTGAATTTGGTAGGGTATAACACAGGCCATAGACTTTCACCCAGCAATTCCAGCTCATAACTTCATGCTGGGCGAGAGTGTCTCTTTTAGAATGACATTCAACCTGGATGGGGTCTGAACATCTCGATATTGTAGAGTTGGGGAGCCAAAATATTAGAGGCTCCTCAAATACCCTTTGTTTCACTGGATGACCTGAGACTGGAGTTTTACCCACCTTTATTACGGCTGTTCCCATCATCCCATTCATAGGGTTGAGGTCGGTTTGGACCTGGTATAAGATGTTTTTCTTAAACGGGAAATCATGCACAATGATTGTAACCGCAATTGGGGCATTGAGACCATGGGCTTCCACCACGACCTTCTCTTCACTCTCCACCCGTAGGATGTTGGGTGTGATCAGGGAGTAGCTGTGAATGGTGAAAAGGTTGATTTGATTATTTCAGTCAGTATTTAAAACCCCACTGACTGCGATTCCCACTTATCCAAGGATGGTTTTATACCAAGCTTGTTACTGCAGTTTACAATTTATTATTTGCTTTACAGCAGCATCTCAAAATCCCAACAGCGACTGAGGCATGGTACAAACAGAGTAATACAGAGTTCCTGCCCCTAGGGGTATGTCTACACAGCCGCTGGGAGGCGTGACTTCCAGTCTGGATAGACATAGGGCTTGTCTACACTACAGGGTTTTTCTGTCAGTGTAGATAATACACCATCCATTCCTCCATCAACTTAGCCGCATCTACACCGGCCGGGGCGGCTCCAGGCCCCAGCACGCCAAGTGCGTGCTTGGGGCGGCAAGCCATGGGGGGCGCTCTACCGGTCGCCGCGGGGGCGGCAGGCAGTCTGCCTGCCACGGCTTGCCTGCGGGAGGTCCGCTGGTCCCGCGGCTTCGGCGGACCTCCCACAGGTACGGCTGCGGGAGGTCCACCGAAGCCACGGGACCAGCGGCCCTCCGCAGGAAAGCCGCCGAACGCAGCCTGCCTGCTGTGCTTGGGGTGGTGAAATGCCTAGAGCCGCCCCTGACACCAGCAGTTAGGTTGACTTAACTACAGTGCTGCTTAAACCTCTGGGCAATGTAGCTGGGTTGACCTAAATGTTAAATGTTGACCAGGGCATACAGGTGCTAGCTCTGATGGAACTGGTTGCTAAAAATTGCAGCAGGGCCACGGCAGCCGGGGCCCAAAGTGCACTAAGGAAATATTAGTACACATTAACATTGTCCTCACCAACAGTTAGTGTGCAGTGGGGGGTAGATTTACACCTCAGTTTACTGTGAACTAACTCTTCATGGAGACAAGCCCTTCCAAGTCCAGTTGACTTTGCCCCTAAATCACCTAGGCTGTCTGGAAAATCCCCCCCCCCCCAGGCAATGGAGTTAAAGCAAGGTTGCCGTCTTCCCGGCCAAATGCTCGACTGATTACATCACCCACAGTGTTGTGAATTCACAAGGAAATAAGCCTGGAGGGAAATAAAAAGTTTTGCTAAATGTCAGCCAAGTTATCTGTGTGTCACTCCGGTATGAACGCTGATGGACGATTGGACTTGAGTTTTTCATATCTGATAAAATCATAGAATCATAGAATCTCAGGGTTGGAAGGGACCTCAGGAGGTCATCTAGTCCAACCCCCTGCTCAAAGCAGGACCAAACCCAACTAAATCATCCCAGCCAGGGTTTTGTCAAGCCTGACCTTAAAAACCTCTAAGGAAGGAGATTCCACCACCTCCCTAGGTAACCCATTCCAGTTCTTCACCACCCTACTAGTGAAAAAGTTTTTCCTAATGTCCAACCTAAACCTCCCCCTCTGCAACTTGAGACCATTACTCCTTGTTCTGTCATCTTCTACCACTGAGAACAGTCTAGATCCATCCTCTTTGGAACCCCCTTTCAGGTAGTTGAAAGCAGCTATCAAATCCCCCCTCATTCTTCTCTTCTGCAGACTAAACAATCCCAGTTCCCTCAGCCTCACCTCATAAGTCATGTGCTCCAGCCCCCTAATAATTTTTGTTGCCCTCCGCTGGACTCTCTCCAATTTATCCACATCCTTCTTGTGGAGTGGGGCCCAAAACTGGACACAGTACTCCAAATGAGACCTCACCAGTGCTGAATAGAGGGGAATGATCACATCCCTCGATCTGCTGGAAATGCCCCTACTTATACAACCCAAAATGCCATTAGCCTTCTTGGCAACAAGGGCACACTGTTGACTCATATTCAGCTTTTCATCCACCGTAACCCCTAGGTCCTTTTCCGCAGAACTGCTGCCCAGCCATTCGGTCCCTAGTCTGTAGCAGTGCATGGGATAAAGATCACACACACACACACATATGCAAAAAGTTCAGGGCATAATGCACTCCTGTCCCTACTTAAAATTGCTGTGAGTGGATGTGTCCCCTGACCTGATCCTCTGACACTGCTGTTGCCATTTTTCTGAAATGGGGTGCCCCGCTGTACACAGATACAGTAGGGGATGCTCTTCCCTTTAAGTCACTGCTGACCCCAATGCCCCGGCATGGTGCTGGGGGTGCTGCATTGCAACTAGGAAGGTGGTGGCTCAGTAGGGGGCGCTCTCTCCCAACTCTATGCTGATCTTGGTGCCCCAGTTTGATGCTAGTGCTGTGCTGGTGGGGGCAGGCCTGGTTTAACCCATGTGTACTCAGTCCTCTTTTGGGGGGGGGGTGAACAAAGCCTGCCAGATTATTTTATTTGGCCCATCACAGTCCAGCTTGGGGCAGGTGGTCTGATGGTGCCAGGACCAGAATGGGAACAGAGGCCCCACCCCCGCTGGTGTGCTTTGGTGACAGCCAGTGGGCTGGAGCAGGGAGCCAGGCCTGCCCCATGGGACAAGAGCCACCATGTGGAGTAACTGTGTGGTGGGATCACTCTCCAATACCCTCCTAGGTCCTCCCACCCTCTAAGGGTAGGACCCTACCGCCCCGGTCACACACTCCCCCACCATTTCCATAGTGCTCACAGGGCCCCAAATTCTTTAATCTGGCACTGTGGAGGGGCTCAGCAGGGAGCGCTCTCACATGGCAGTCAGTGCTGGCCCCAATACCACAGACTGGCACTAGGGGGCGCTGTGCTCCAGGGAGCAGGGTGGGGGACTCAGAAGGGGGCACTGGCCCCTGGCAGTCAGTGCTGGGCCCAGTGCCCCAGTGCAGCGCTAGGGGGCGCTGTGCTGCAGGGAGCAGGTGGGAGAGCTCAGTAGGGGGCGCTCTCCCCTGGCAATCAGTGCTGACCCCAATACCCCAGTGAGGTGCTGGGGGCGCTGTGCTGCAGGGAGCAGGGTGTGTGGGTCAGTAGAAGGAGCTCTCCCGTCTGAGCCAGTGCTGATCCCAGTGCCCCATGGGGAGGGCCATACTGTGTCTTCCTGCATTCCACCAAGTGCGATCACATGGTCTGCAGCCAGCGTGTGTGACCCTGTTACGGAGCCCTCTGGAATGTACTGCCCTTTGCACGGCCTGACGCTGCCTAGAGAGGAGCATGCTGCGCTGGGGAGTCGTTGAGCACGGGCCATGTTTACTGCTCTGCAAGCAATACCAGGAGCACCTAAGCAGGACCCAGGCTCCGTAGGTGAGTTGGGTCATCCTGTCAGATCATCTCTCATGCAGCTTCTGGCTTCTCACTGGCTCAGCCAGTCCCTGAGGTAGGATGAACTTTTCAGCAGCCCCCTCCCCCCACTTCTGAAGGGGGGCATCCCTTGGAGTTTCCCTCTGTCACCCACTCAGTGTCACGTCCATCGTTTGGCCTGGCCATAGGGGCAGCACCAAATCAAACCAAACTACCTGTTCCTGCCGCCTCCCTTTTATCGCTGCCACCCCCTGGCACCAAGATCCCTTCCCAGCTTTAGAGCCAAGCACATGGGCTATTGGTCTGGCTCCTGGCTGTTCATCTGGCCACTCCAGCACAGACATGAACAGACCGGGAGGCGGTAGCAATGCCAGGCAGCCAATCAGTCAGATGGACAATAGAAGCTTAGCCTCAGGGTCACACTCAGAGCACTCACCAGACATAGATCTCACAGCCCTTTACAGAGGTAGGTAAGTGTCATGATCCCCCTTTCACAGGTGAGGGAGAGGCCGGCAGAGAAAAGGGGAGGAGCTTCCTTAAGGTCACACAGCCAGTCAGTGACTCAGCTGGGAATAGAGCCCAGCAGTTTTGACTCCTAGTCACACCTCCCGGCTCTAACCACTAGACATCTTTGCCCTCCCAGAACCCAGGCATCCCCTGGATATCCCCATTGTGAGAGCGTCAGGTAGAACCAAGGGGTTCTGACTCCCCTTCCCATCTTCTGGTCCCCCAGGCCCATTCCCTCCAACAGCTGGAAATAGAACCCAGGACTCCTGACTCCCAGTGCAGTGCCCAAGTTGTGGACCACTGTTCTTCGGAAGCCCACCAGCCCCTTGGAAGTGAACTGGGTTCTGGTCTGCCTCATGCACCATAAGCAATCCCCTTAGCCAATGGAGTTACTCCAGTGTAACCAACTGCCTGTTGAAGTCAGTGGAGTTACTCCAGGTTTGCACCAGTTTACACTGAAAATAGAATTTAGCCCCACTGGGTGTCTTGCGGATGTAAAAACTGAGCAAGGAGTTCAAGATGTGGCCTATAGAACCTGATTCTGGTCTCTTTTAGGACCTGATCCAAAGCCCACTGAAGCCAAGGGAACGACAACCCCACTGATTTCAGTACATTTCAGAGCGGTGCACCCCAATTGTTTTCAAAGGAGTTACTCCCAGTCTACACCTGGTTCACTTAGATCAAGTGAGGCTCAAAATCCAGTTTATTCTTTAAGAAAAATTCCATCTTCCAAACCCCACAATTAGCCTTGGAACTGAGCGAGGGAGAAGAGGGTTGGACCAGGTGAGGAAGAGAATTTCTGCAGCCTGTTCCCACTCCACACACAGTAGCAGAGAAGAGAGGAAAATTGAGCTTGGTTTCCATTGGCAGCCATGTAACGAACCCAGCTTAATATCCTCATCACCGTGGCAGAACGCGGGGGTACTTACAGTTGACTGTGAGAAACAGCCGGGAAGTAGAAAGCAAACACGGCCACCAGGTAGAGAGCAGAGCCCCCCATGGTGAGGACAGGAGGGTCAGGAGAAGTAGCTCCTCCTGGGCTATTTATCCTCGGAGTTGCCTGTAAGCTGAGCCCTTGTGCAAACCGCTGGGCGGGTTAGTCAGTGAGGGGGAGGAGCCCAGGAACCCTGAAAAGTTCAGAACAAAAGATGTTTTCTTCACTCCCTGGACACAAGAGTTTATTTGTCTTTCCAAGGGGGAGAGTTGGAATTAGGGACCTGAGGCTATGGTTGTGTTTCCTCCGTGCAGGGGCGGCTCCAGACCCCAGCATGCCAAGCGCGTGCTTGGGGCGGCATGCCGCAAGGGGCGCTCTGCCGGTCGCCGGGACGGCGGTGGGTGGCTCTGGTGGACCTCCCACAGGCGTGCCTGTGGGAGGTCCACCGGAGCCGCCCGTCGCACTCCCGGCAGGAGCAGCAGAGCCGCGAGACCAGTGACCGGCAGAGCACCTCCTGCGGCATGCCGCCCTGCTTGGGGCGGCAAAATGTTTAGAGCCGCCCCTGCCTCCATGCCAAGGTGCTAGCCACACATCAGAATGGTGGGGCTCTGATAAATACCGCAGTTCAGGCCTAGCATGGAGAAGGGGGGCTGGAAGTCAGAACTCCTGGCTTCTGCTCCCAGCTGTGAATGAGGAATAGGTTCAAGTGGATTAAAGCAGGGGGGACTGGGAGTCAGGATGCTTGGATTATATTCGTAGCTCTGGGAGGGGAGTGGGGTTTACTGAGTTACAATGAGAGGGCAGGCTGCATATCAGGACTCCTGGGTTCTGTCCCTGGATCTGCCTTTTGACTCTGTTTTACCTTGGGCAAGTCCCGGGATGTTTCAGTCGGGAAAGCGGTCCCAGACGTGAAGGGAGCCCCAGAAGAGTGAATCTCTCTGTCTATTCCACTCATTTGGATTGTAAAACCTTTGGGGCAGAAACTGTCTCTTAGGCCAGGACTCCTCTACACTCTATTAGGGAATCTACACCGCTGATAGCAATGGTGGGAGTGCTAATAAAGACAGGGCACCAGCATATTTGACCACCCGTCATCTACACCTGCTCTGTATGTTTGCACAGCACCTAGCACAAAGAAGGCTTTTGGGTGCTACTGCCAGGTAACATAAAACCGATCAAAGGAAATAATAATCTGGAATTAGCCTGCGGAACTCATTGCCACATGATAGTCCTGCTTCAGGACATAAGGCAATGGGTGTTAAGAGGTAATGTCCCCCCTGGACAGGCTATAATTGCCCATAGTAGAGTTTCTTGCACCTCGCTCTGAAATGTCTGGTAATGACCATGCTTGGTGATAACCCTATGATCTGATCCAGTGTGGCTGCTCCTGTGCCCCTAAACAATACATCATTGTTGGCATCTTCAAAGCCATGTAGGAGTTTCAGACACATTTTAATGGCAGATAGGTATCAGAATATCTTTGGTGGCTTTGAAGCTCAAAACAGCAATCTGCACAGTTAACCTATCGCTCTTCACCTGCAATAACCCCGTAATCCAGTACCTGGCTGTAGCGGGGTGGCTACCTGCTCCTGCCCTTTGGGGCTTTAAAACAGCCCTGGGAAGGGGCTTTTGGCTGGGCTGATTGGGGAAGTGGCTGCAGCTGGGGGCCATGCCCCAAACAGAGCAACAGGGCCTTATAAGAAGGCAGGGAAGCCAGAAGCACAGATGGTCTCTCTCTGGCTATAGAGAGAGATGGGCCTGGCTGCAGGGAGCTAGACAGAGTACCTGAGGGAAGCAGGGCTGGGGACAGGCTAAGGAGCTGGGGAGCTCTGGCCTGGAAAGCCCCAGGCTGCGGCCTAGCACAGGGCAAGAGGTACTGGGGGTTGCAAGGGACAACCCAGGGGTAGGCAAAGCAGCAGGTCCAAACCCCCTTTGCCTGTGATGAGCAGGCTGATACTGCAGTCTGCCCCAGGACGTGGGGCTAGAGAATGACTGGCAGTGGCCAATTCTGAGGCAAAGTGGGGACAGTAGGGTGGGGGTTCCCCTGGGAAGGGGAGACCCAGTAAAAGGGGCACCGGGGTCCTGGGAGGGACATGGGGGCCAGGAGAAGACAGGTGGATCACCGGCCTGCAGGGGGCGCTCCGAATGCTGGACTGAGCTAATTCCCCAGAGCAACCAGCAGGAGGCGCTGCAGGGGTGAGTCGACCCGTTTACACTGGCCTTTTACAGGTTAAGCTCCTTGATGAACCAGGCCTTCAGATCTCTGGGTCAGATCCTCCACTGGTATGAACCCACCTAGCCCCACTGAGATCACTCATCTCAGAGTCTGTTTTTTCCTTCCTCTGGGTAAAAGCAAACCAGGGAAGGGTTAATGGGGGAAGGCAGGTTATCAGCTGCCTTCCAGTAACAGGTTTCTTTTCATGACAGTGGTATTTGGACAGGACTTCAGTCTGGACAATATCCAAAGACATCCAGTTGCAATGTGTTTACTTATAGATAAACAGCCAGCTGGGCTTACCTAATAATGGGTGTTACAAGTCTGAGCAGTGACAATGCCATATGGCTAGCAGGGCCAAGGAGGGCTCAATAGAATGGGAGCAGCAGGGCTGCCCAGAGGGGGGGGCAAGAGGGGCAATTTGCCCCGGGCCCCACAAGGGCCCCCACGAGAGTTTTTTCGGGGCCCCTGGAGTGGGGTCCTTCACTCGCTCCGGGGGGCCCGGAAAACTCTTGCAGGGCTGGGCGCAGGAGCTTCTGCCGCTCCCGGTCTTCGCCGGCGGGGGGTCCTTCCACTCCGGGGCGGAAGGACCTCCCACTGGCGAATTACCGCCGAAGACGGAGTGGGACCTGCCGCCGAAGTTCAGCTCGGTCTTCGGTGGTAATTCGGCGGCGGGGGGCCCTTCTGTTCCAGGATCCGCCGCCGAAGTGCCCCAAAGACCCGCGGCGGGGACCCCCCGCCACCGAATTACCGCAGAAGACCTGGCTGCACTTCGGCGGCGGGTCCTGCTTCGGCGGTAATTTGGCGGCGTGGGGGGGCCCTGCCACGGGTCTTCGGGGCACTTTGGCAGCGGGTCCCAGAATGGAAGGGCCCCCCGCCGCCGAAGACCCCAGGCCCCCGGAATCCTCTGGGCGGCCCTGGGGAGCAGTGAAAGTAAAATCATGGCTAAAGCAGTTGCCTGGGACCCAGGAGATATGAATTCTCTTCCAGGCTCTGCCCTGACCTGCGGTGTGACCTCTAGCATTGCCTCTGGATGATGAATCTCTGGGACAGAGCCCCTGCCCCTTGCTATGTATGACCAGTGCCTAGCATGCTGGGCCCTCGAGGTGCTAATGCCGTATGAATAATAAATACAGAGCTGGGCAGATGCTCCATCATTAGCTCCATTTAAAACCCGAGGGCGACTCCTCAGCTGGCATAAACAGCCCTACTGCCATTGACTTTGTTAGAGCAATGCTGGTGTGGAAGTAGAGCAAGAACTGACAGGAATGTCAATGCATGACAGTCTCTGTTAGCACTGAAAGCAAATTTTGAAATCGATTAGGTACTAACCTGGTCTAAATAAAATTTTGCAAGTAGCCCTTAAGTTCCAAATACCTTTTAATTAGACCAGCTTAGTACCTAATCAATTTCAAAATTTGCTGTTAGTGTTACCAAAGGTTCAAAAAATCTCTAAAATACAAGGGCAAATTCACATGTTTCAAAATATATATCAAGTTAAAAAGTATGCCTTTCATACATTTTATAAAGTGTCTACTTTATGTATTAAGTATAATGTATTGTGCTTTGTAACTAAAACTGTATAACAACCCCATCATTTCTATTACTGTAAAAATATTACTGCTTTTATTGTTATTTGGTTTAGAATTATGTTGTTGTTGTAAAAAACAGAATAGTAATGCCTTTCATGCCCATGCTAAAAATGCATTGTCATAGCATCCAATCAAAACCCCTAAGGTTGAAGTATTTAATGTAAAATCTAAAATCCAAAGCTTAATGCAAATAAAGGTTTAAAAATATCTGTTGTACTAGAAATACAAAAGGGGGGGGTTGTGGAAGTAGAGCAAGAACTGACAGGAATTTCAAAGCATGACAGTCTCTGTTAGCAAGAGTTAGGCTAGCTGTAACCCTAATAACGCAAGATTTGTAAAAGCGAGGATTGCATAAGGCAAGTGGAAAAAAACGGTGTGAGAAGTTGTTGTGACCTTGTGTCAATAATAAAAAATGTAGACTGGCGTCTCTATATAAGTAAAAAAAATAAAATATCAAAATGGCCTATGTATAAACAAAATGCAGCTGTTGCTTATTATATATAACAAAAAGTATAAATCCTTGCTATAATTGTTTACCTGTAAAAAACCTGCCTAGGACTAAAAAAACCCTGTGCCCTAGAGCACTCCCTCCCTCTATACAATTATAATATATCTATATGACTCTGGTGCACCCAACCAAAAAATAAACTTAAGTTTTTCTCCGACACTAGTTTGCACCAGCCGAGGCGCTGGCCCCAAATCCATGTGTGAGCCCAAGGCCTAAGACTTGCATCTACTGTAATAATCAGCTTTGCCCTTTGTTTTACAAGCAAGGTTTTAATTTTTCCATCAGGGTGACAGGGAGCAAGTCGTGTTTGTGGCCTGGTATTATGGAAACGCCAGCTGAGATTGGGGGCCCACTGTCCTAGGCACTGTACCTACACTCAGCAAGATGCAGTCCCTGCCCCAAAGGGTTAATTTATACACTCAGGGTCAGGTCACAGGCTGGTGTCAGTGGAGTTACTGTATTGAATGAGTAGTGAGTATTGAATGGAACAGACCCTCAGCTGATGTCAAGCCATTTACCCCCACTCACCTGTTTACACTGGTGGAGGAAATATCTAGTCCAAAACACACAGATTTTCAAGAGACCATCTGATCATGGAGTCTGACCTCCTGCAAAGCACAGGCTATTGTATTGCACTCAGTTCCCCCTGTATTGAGCCCATTAACTGGTGACCCACTAAAGTATATACCTTCCAGAAAGGCATCTAGTCATGATTTGGGGGTGAGTATAATAATAATCCATAATCCACACACCAGCCTTGCACATTTATTTTAACAGGCAGGTAAAATGGCATTAGTTGTCCCACTATCAATGGGCAAGTAGATTTTGTGCCCTCATTAATGAATATTTGTTATTATTTGTATCACAGCAGTGCCTGGAGGCCCCAGCTGAGATCAGGACCCTGTTGTGCCAGGTGCTGTGCAGACACACAGTGAGAGACAGCCCCTGCCTGAGCTGAGATCAGGGCTCCATTGTGCTGGGTGTTGCATGGATTCATGATGAGAGACTGTTTACAATCTGAATAAGGAAGCCAGACAAAGGCTGGACCACTCTGCCAGGCTGTCCTATACAGTAATTCTCTGACTATTCTAGGACTGGTGGGGGATGAGTGGCCCTGCAATGAAAGGGTTAATCTTGCCCTTTCTGTCCTAACAATGACTTCCCAGCAGTGGAAAGAGGATTATTAAGATAAGAACGGCCATACTGGGTCACACCAATGGTCCTAGCCCAGTATCCTGTCTTCCGAGAGCAGGCAATGCCCGGTGTTGCAAAAGAAATGAACAAAACAGGGCAATTATCAAGTTATCCATCCCCTGTTGTCCAGTCCCAGCATCTGGCAGTCAGAGGCTTAGGGACCCCCACAGCATAGGGTTGCATCCCTGGGAATCTTGGCTAATTGGCATTGATGGATCTATCCTCCATTAACTTATGTAGTTCTTTTTTTTTAATCCCTTATAGATTTGGCCTTCATAACATCCCCTGCCAATGAGTTCCACAGATTGACTGCCTGATGTGTGACGTACTTCCTTTTGGTTGTTTTAAACTTGCTCCCTATGAATTTAATTGAGTGACCCCTGGTTCTTGTGTTATGTGAAAGGGTAAATAACACTTCTGTAGCGGGGTGGTCACCCCGCTCCAGCTTAAAAAGGGTTAAAAGCCAGCCCTTGGAGAGGGCTGGGACTGAGAGCCAATCTGAAAGAGGCAGGAGGCAGCCAATCAGAGCTGGCCAAGTAAGTATAAAAGAGGGCAGACCAGACCACCCTGGAGAGAGATGGACCTGGCTACCTTGGGCAGGGCAGGGCAGTGCTGGGGAAGGGCAGGGGGAGCTCGGGGAGCTCCAACCTGGCAAACTCCTAGGCAGAGGCCTTCCTGTCAGGGCTGGAAGAGGTATTAGGGCTGTGGGGAGGCAGCCAGGGAAGGAAGAGGCTGCAGGTCAAACTCCCTGGCCGATGATGAGTGGCCACTTCAGACTGCAGTTTGCCCCTGAGGGAAGGGGCTAGATGAAGACTGGCAGTGGGTCACTGAGGCAAAGTGGGTTTAAGGGATTGGGGCTCACCAGGGAGGGAAGGACCCTGAGTGTGTGGGCACTGCTGCAGCGTGGTACCCAGGAGAAGGGGCACTGCAGGCTGGGAGAAATGTGGAGTCTGAATTATGGTGGTGGAGATTGATAATGAAAAGATAAGGTGCTCTGAGGCTAGGATGAGCTAATTCCCGAGGTAGCCAGCAGGATGCACCACAGCAGTGAGTGCACGCGGTGTTACAACTTCCTTAGTCATTTTCTCGACACCAGTCCTCATTCTATACACCTGTGTCACATCTCTCCATAGTCATCTTGGAGCGGTGATGAAACATGAAAACACACAAGCCAAATAGTGTGATGCAGAAAATAGAAATAAATGTCAAAACAGTAAGTTTAGCCTGAGGCAGCCTCCACAAACTGTAGTTTAAGATCTGCACTTTATACTATTTGCCACAAGTTGCTACAGAAAGAACATAAAAGAAATGCAGCGTGCCCAATACGTGCGATTTGCAGGATTAGCGAGCCACCTTGTAGCTGCTGCGTGAAATATCCGGGGTCTGCATGCTTCTAGGCACACTTGCTGAATTTCAGACACAGGCTTCTGGAAAATTCCACCTTTCACATTGAATAATTTAATATTAGATAGATTCAGATGAACATGGCCCTGACCCTCCAACCCACAGACAACCTGCGCACATTATTGAACAAACACATGGGTGGACTGTGATCTCGGCTGGATAAAGAGCTGGGTTCAATACTTGACCGAGGAAGGATTTATTGGGCAACAGACCCCTGTTGCAATTTGAAAGCAAGGGGAAACATGAGAAAGGGAAACACCTGGGGATTTTCAGTGAAAGGCAGGGCCTTAGTATCAGGGGCTAGAAGCTGCTATTATTGTGCTCAGAGTAAAGATGGAAGAACCCCATTAACTTTGCTGCATGCTGCTGATTTGCGTACCAATTTCTTTTGCATATTGGTTTATTGGCATGTCATACCACTGTGTTTAACTGCATGCCCCATTATTTGCAGATGGGATTATTTGCATGCCAGTTTGCTAGCATCTGGACGGCTTTACAGCTCACCCGTTATCTTAGCTGTGTCTCCTGCTACTTGGTCTAACCTTAGCAATGAGCAAGCGATTGTAGTCAGCCACTAGAGAGTGACATGACCACACCCGCTATGCCAGGGTATTACATTCTTATTTATAAGAGTGCAATGGACTGAAAGGAGAATTGACAGGCAGGAGTTCCCCTGATCCTGTCTTCATGTGGCTAGTGGCTTAATACTTATTGATAGGAACTTTGGAGTCTGCATACTCCCCTGTCTTCTTCCCAGGGCAGTGACCCTCTTTGTAAAGGGCACTGAACATGCAAAGTATCTTCTGAGCTATGTGAGTGAAAAGTAAATTAGGAAATACTCCAAATCAAGAGCCAGGATTAGAACCCAGAAGTCCTGACTCTCATTTCCCCAGTCTAACCACTAGACCAGGGGTGGGCAAACATTTTGGCCCCTGAGTATGGAAATTGTATGGCGGGCCATGAATGCTCATGAACTTGGGGTTGGGGTGTGGGAAAGGGTGAGGGATCCAGCTGGGGGTGCAGGCTCCGTGGTGGGTCCAGAAATGAGGAGTTCAGTGTGCGGGTAGGGGCTCCCGGCTGGGGGTGGGGGTGGGGAGGTGAGGGTTCTGGCTGGGGGTGTGGGATCTGGGCTGGGGCTGAGGAAGAGAGTTTGCGGTGCAGGAGGGTGCTCTGGACTGGGACCCCAAGGGGTTCAAAGGGCAGGAGCGGGATCAGGGCTGGGGCAGGGGGTTGGGGCGCGGGAGGGGATCAGGGGTGCAGGCTCCGGGAGGTGCTTCCCTCAAACAGCTCTGAGAAGCAGCAGTATGTCCTCCTTCTGGCTCCTACATGGAGGCATGGCCAAACAGCTCTGCACACTGCCCCATCCGCAGGCACCGCCCCTGCAGCTCCCATTGGCCAGGAATTATAGCCAATGGGAGCATGGGTGGCGCTTGGGGTGGGGGCAGCGTCCGGAGCCCCTTGGCTGCCCCTACATGTAGGAGCTGGAGGGGGGACATGCCACTACTTCCAGGAGCCATGAGGAACCACAGTACATGCGGAGCGGGGCAAGCCCATGACCCTCCTCCCCAGCGGGAGCTCGAGGCCCAGATTAAAATGGCTGAAGGGCCGGATGTGACCCCCGGGCCATAGTTTGCCCACCCCTGCACTAGACGCCACTCTCCTCCCAGTGCTAGGGATAAAACCCAGGAGTTCTGAGTACCAGGGTGCACACTGCTCTAACCACTAGACACCACTCACCCTCTGTGTTCAGGATAGAACCCAGGAGTTCTGAGTCCCAGTATACAGATGTCTCTAACCACTAGACTGGACTCTCCCCTCGGTGCTGAAGCTAGAACCAAGGAGTGCTGAGTCCCACCATACACACTGCTCTAACCACTAGACCTCACTCTCCTGCCAGTGCTGAGGATAGAACCCAGGTGTTCTGAGTCCCAGTGTATACACCACTCTAACCACTAGACCCCACTGTTAGGACATAGATATTCAGGCTTGTCTGCAAAGGCCTATACTTTAAGAATGTAAGTGTATTCTTATCACTTAGCTAGTTATAGAGGTACAAAACAAGACTGTTTATAGGCCTTCTCGCACTATGATAGTATAAGGCCTTGGTCTTAAGCTAAGGCCTTTGGCTAAACAGCACGAGCATTCATAAACTGGGAAGCGAAGGGTCTTGTCCTCACCAGTCACACAGAAATAAGGCAGTTTTGGGCTGTTAAAAATGTGATCCAATCTATCACTTCCAGAGAAAGGGAAGAGCCTAGAAGATTTAAAGAAAATTTAATTTGATAGCATCCTGTCTGGCAAGAACTCGCTTATCAATAGCTGGGATGTGAAATCCTCATTTCTGTATTGTTCCATCACTGTAGTCCCCACTTCCCTATTGTTTGTCTGCATAATCTCTGTCTGGTTCTGTGACTGTTTCTGTCTGCTGTATAATTAATTTTGTTCGGTGTAAACTAATTAAGGTGGTGGAATATAATTGGTTAAATAACCATGTTACAATATGTTAGGATTGGTTAGTTAAATTTCAGTAGAATGATTGGTTAAGGTACAGCTAAGCAGAACTCAAGTTTTACTATATAGTCTGAAGTCAATGAGGGAGTAAGGGGGGTAGAATTGGAATCATGTTTAGCTAAGGGGGCAGGATGGGAACAGGGACACAGGCAAGGCTCTGTGGTGTCCGAGCTGGGAAGGGGGGCACTGAGGAAGGAAATTGGAATCATTGCTTGCTGGAAGTTCATCCCAGTATACATTGAATTGTTTGCACCTTCGGACTTTGGGTATTTCTGCTCTCTGTTCACGTGAGAAGGACCAGGGAATGGGAGGGTGAAGGGATAAGCCCTCTAACACCCACTCTCCTCCCAGTACTGTGCATAGAACCCAAGAGTTCTGAGGGCAGAAGGTGGGAGTCCACAAGGATTCTAAAAATTAATACGGGCTACTCTAAGCTTGTATTAAACTTCCAAGGTTACAGCTTTTTTCTGACCTTGGATTGGAAGATGCTGCCTCCACCCAAGTGCAGAACCCCTTTGAGACCCCAGGAAGGCGCACTTGGGAATTCCTTCCTGTGAGGTACCCTCAAGCCCTTTCACTGCCCCCCTCTGGGGGACAGCTTAGAAAGAAAAAGAAAATCAGCTGTTACACTAGCTAATTAAACAACACATGCACAAACCTCTTAAGACACAAAAATTCAATTCTATTCTTAAAAAAGGTAAATTTTATTTTTTTTAAAAGGAAGAAGATACATCTGGGCGCTCAGGCTATTGCTAGATTTTAAAAGAGCAACTACAAGGATTAAGCACCAAGAATAGCTTTCTTGAGCTCCAGCTTAAAGGATACACGCAAAACAAAAGCACAGGGGTTAGCACAGAGGAATCCACAAGCCATAAAGAAATAAAAAGGATAAACCTAATCATGTCTCCCTAGACATTTCCTGATCTGCTTACATATCTGAGTAGTTTCTAGGTATGATACTGATGATTTTTCATACCTGGCGCAAGCTTCTTGCAGCATAGCTCTGCCCTGTCTTTCCCCAGGAGAATAACAACAGAATAGACAAAAGGGGGAGTCGTTCCAATTTTTAAAAGTTCCAGCCTTCCCAATGGCTAGAACCCAGGAATCCTGACACCCAGCCCCTTTGCTCTAACCTACCCCACTCCCTACCTATTTAACATACAGAAGAGCCTTTGTTTTGTTGCCCTTTCACGGGCAACTGCTGAGTTTTCTTTTTCTGGGGTTTCCTAAGAGGCCGGCGTGCCCCGCACCTCACGTCCACAGAGATTACCAGGAAATTCCAACATGTTGCTACACTGGAAGGTTCAAGGCACTTCTCCCACTCTCCCCCAGATACTGGCTGGCCTCATATAGGGTGGGGTGGGAACCCAGAGAGGGTCAAAAGATTCCCGCCTTATGCAAAAGATATATAAGTGGGTGGAACAGAACAAAGGTGGCTGTAGTCATGAGGAATCCCCTAGCTGCCACCTGAGCTGGAACAAGGGGGTTGTACCAGGGGAAATGATAGTTCCCAAACTAGGAAGGCGGGAAGCTTATTGAAACATCTGAGAGTGAGGTTTTATCTGTATTCAGTTTTCTTACTGTATTAGGCTCAGACTTGCATTTTTGTTTTGTTTTTTATTTTGCTTGGTAATTCAATTTGTTCTGTCTGTTATTACTTGGAACCACTTAAATCCTACTTTTTGTATTTAATACAATCACTTTCTACTTATTAATTAACCCAGATTATGTATTAATATCGGGGGGGGGGGACGACAGCTGTGCGTCTCTGTCTACCAGTGTTATAGAGGGCAAACAATTTATGAGTTTAGCCCGTATAAGCTTTATAGAGGGTAAAACGGATTTATTTGGGGTTTGGACCCCATTGGGAGCTGGGCATCTGAGTGTTAGAGACAGGAACACTTCTTGAGCTGTTTTCAGTTAAGCCTGCGGCTGTTAGGGGATGTGGTTCAAACCTGGGTCTGGGTTTGTAGCAAGCTAGCGGGTCTGGCTCAAACCAAGTAGGGCACTGAACCCCCTAGCTGGCAGGGAAAGCGGGCTCAGGGGTAGTCTCAGCACACCAGGTGGCAGTCTCAAAGGGGGTTTCTGTGATCCAACCCGTCGCAGGTTCATTTCCCCTCCAAGCTTCTGAAAGTCATTCCTGAGGGGTGGGTGTTCCAGACCTCCCAACAGTCCTGGGGATCATGGGACTGTCCCACTTTGACACCCCCGCAAGCCTCCTGTCCTCCTTGGAGTGAACATTTCCTGCATTCTGGGTCACCCAGAGGGGAGGGACAAAAGGGGCTGTTTGCCTTGGGCCCCCAGTTTGAGGGGGCCCCCAAACTCTGTGGCACTGTGACCTGGTGCACGGGTTTGCAATGCTGCTCGGGTCTGGCCTGCCCACCCCTCTGATGCCACCTATGGAGGGGCGGGCAAGCCAAATGTGAGTGGCGTTGTGAGCCCAGGTGCTAGGCTGCAACACCACTCACATTTGGCCCGTCCAAAAAAAGAAACGGGCAAAAAACCCGAGTGGTGCTGCATCCCGCTTTAGCCACCTGAAATGGGGGGGGGAGTCTCTGTGCAATACCTAGATAAAATGCGCCCACGTTACAAAAACATAGGCACAAGTAGGCAGTGAAATAGACCAGAGAGGTGAAATTGCCCATCCTGCCAATAGAGGGCCTTATCTCCTACATTGGGGGTGGAGGCACATTGCCCAGGGATGTCCTGTACCCCTGGCTATAAATAGAGACCATCAATCCACTGGTCTAGTACCTTCCCCCAGCATGACATTCACTAAGATCATCCTCTTAAAGTAGCCTCTTCATCTTCCTGACTGAGGGGCAGGGACGCTAACCCACCCCACCTTCCCTGTATTGAGATCAAGTTAGTGCTGGGGAGCTGGGAGCTTCTGCAATTATATATTAACCACTGACCCGGGGTTAGAAGAGGCATCCGAACAAAAAGCAGATGTTTCTGGGAGAAGTAGCATCTTCTGGTGCTATGGGAGGATCTGCTGTCTACCTGCTGGGTGTGTTTGCATTCAGCTTATCAGCCGTGTCTCACGGACAGCTACTGTAAGTAACCCTGGGATTCTGAAGCAATAATCAGTGGAGATCATTGTGTATGTGTATGCGGGGGAATGGTCCCACTATTGTGGGGAACTTTCCTGGCTTATACACGACCCTGGTGAGATGGGCTAGCGAAAGGATCTGAGTCCTTGCTCCCACTCCCTTTACCCAGAGTCCTGCCTGACCTCAAGGGCTCCCCTTCCACTCTCCTGCATGGCAGAGTCCTCGTAACCCCAACAAGGCTGGGTGCAGGATTCCCGGGGGGCTCGACCCCCAACCTTGTCATGGTCACTTAGGGCGGGGGCTAAGGTG
Organism: Mauremys mutica; assembly: GCF_020497125.1. Classification (NCBI taxonomy): domain Eukaryota; kingdom Metazoa; phylum Chordata; order Testudines; family Geoemydidae; genus Mauremys; species Mauremys mutica. The sequence goes on along the minus strand of NC_059091.1, from coordinate 21,205,135 downwards.
CTCCCACTTCAGGGTGCTCTCTCTGCACTGGACGCTTCCCTCACCCACTGATCATTACATACAGGTCAAAGCAAATACAATTTATTAAACAATCAATTAAAAAAAATAAGGAAAAAATGGAAAAGGTTAAAGGAAAACCCGTCATCCCACTCTATGGCACAGGGACATCACAGCCAGCATCTCTGCCTACAGGTAAGCCAGAGGTAAGGTGGCTCTGGGGTGGTAATCCCATTGGCCAGATCCAAAGCCCTGAGGGGCCAGATCTGGCCCACGGGCCATAGTTTGCCCACCCCTGAGCTAGAGGCCTGGGGCCAGACAACCCTAATTACTAAGGTAGCTCACCTGAGCAGGGGTCAGCTGATTTCCCTATAAAGAGCTTAGAGCAGCAGGAAAAGGAGAAAGGGGCATTTCTAGGGAGATGGAGCCTTTTATTCTATTTAATGTTAATCCTACTTCAGTGGGATCAGCTCTGTCGGCTACAGTCTCAAGTTCAACAGAGTTATCTCTGTTCTGGATCAAGAGTTCATAGGAACAGGTAGATAACACCGACAATTACAAGAGCGTCTATCTTTTAGTAGTTTTATAGCTTTGTTGGTAACTTTAATAAATGTCACAGCATATACAATTTCTAGAGAGAAGTACCATGTACCAGTTATACCTACCGACATACTCACATCCTCCTAGATGGTGTTAGAGTCTGTTGGCTCATGGATGGATCAATACAGGTGTGGTTCCTTCAGGAGTTTCCCATCGGAAGCTCAATTTTCCTGCTCTGGACACCCCTTCCTCTTCTGTGAGCCTGTTTATACCTACATCTGCGCATGTACATGGAAGTGTCACCCCGCTCTTTCTTCCTGGTCTGTGTCCCCTGGAAACACAAGGGACTGTTATCTCAAAGGGGAGCCACGATAACTCTGAATGTGGAAAGTGCTGTAGGTGTCGGCATAGAAACAAGCTCCTGTTTCTCAAAAGAGCAGATACGCCCTCTGCGGTGGCCTGGTGCAGATCTCCTCCCCTCTCCCCTGGCGTGGGGCACAATAAATCGAACTGACAAGAGAGAAGGTTCAGAACAAAGAGGTAAATGTCTGAGGGGAGAGAATTACACAGATCGCGAAGGGGTAAATGTAAATGACTCGGAGCTAAATAACAAACCAGCCCAGTGACACAGCAGCTCTGCCCTGCCAGCGTGAGGCTCAGGCCCAAGAACGAAACTAAACCCACCTGGCATTTAGGAAACCTGACCCCCAACGTGGAAACCCCCATTGCTTTCTCACTCCATTCCCAGCCCTGGCACGGCGGGGTTACGTCCAGGACCTCTACTCCACAGGTCATTGAAACCCTGGGAGGAGGAGCACTGGGGAGTCCCTCGGTGACGTCAGGGCGGAAGACGCGGACCAGGAACCCGCTGGATGGTGACGTTCCCCAGGCGCAGGACAGGTGAGAGGGTAACGTGTCGTCTTCTTTCCCTTTCACTCCGGGCACGAATGGTGATCTTCCCTGACGCACGAGTGCCACGGAGCCCCGACACCACACACACGGTCGCTGTGATGGACGGTCCCATCAGCCTGTGACCCCAGCTCTTTTACAGAATCTACGACGGGAAAACATGGTACGATCCACAGAAAGGCGGGAAACAGGCTGAGGTGATGGAACCCTGGGGATCTCCCAGTGGCGGGGAAAACCCGTTCAGACCAGTTTTATCCGGACTGGGCTGACAGTGAACAGAAGGTCACAAGATGGAGTCACAAGATGACAGTTTTCAGGCTCCATCTTGGATTGCCACAGTGTCCTTAAAATCACTGATCATTGGGTTTGATACCCACACACAATTTAATAAACCATGTGTAATGAACCAGAGAACAATACAACAGTCCATACCCAACATACAACAGTCCATATCCAACAGGACCCTGAATTCTATAGGCTGTGTAGGTTCTCATTAACGTTGGTGTACCACCTTTATCTTGTGGTTAAGGCACATGTTAGAGACAATATCTGTTGTTACAGCATTTTATTATTTAAATTTAAGACCTTATACTTTCACAATATTACCAAAGTCTTGCAGTCCTCAGTCTACAGGTTCTTGCATTTCAGCTTGTCTTATTCATGTCTACTACATAGCTCCTCTAAATAATGATCAATCTTACACTTTTATAATCCTACAGATCAACTCCGGTGAACTTCATTGGCTACAGAGACTAGCATAGAAACTGCAGGGTGTGAGTAGACTCCAGTGGAGCCTGCTGGGACTTGGGGAGTGGGACAACAGGCAGGAAAAGTCTGGGGGTTACCTGATAAAGAGGTGAGAATGGATGCACTTGAGGAAGGACTAGCAAACTTTATTTTGAAATATTTATTAATTTAATAAACCCAAACCTGAGATGGGCTGTGAAAGGGCTTGTGAGTTATTGCAGAAGCCACTCAAAAGGGGGAAACTGAGGCAGAGGGCTGCCTGCTGGACTGCCTTGAGGCCATGAGGGGGTGCGTGGGAGGAGGCCGCCCCACAGCAGGGCTGTTGCAATGGGTCAATTCTAGGCACTGAATGTTTGCAAGGCGGAAAGAAGGTGACCAGAGTTTGGTGTCACCGGGCTGGGATACAGCACCAGCTGCTCCTAATTTACCCCTGAAATTGACAAGAAATTCAAAGCCAAAGCTGAAGCTGAGGTCAACATCCTTAATACTCAGGCCCTGAACCTGCCGACACTCATGTGTTTAACTTTCCAACTCTGACTCATCTCTCCCCCAGGGTTATGTTGCTCTCCGGGCAGGGACTGTCTCTTTGTTATATGGGTGTACAGCAACCAGGTACCTCCCATTTTTTATCGAGGCCTCTACGTGCTCCTGTGATACACACACTAAATAAGCAGACTAAGATCTTTGGGGCAGGGACTTTTTGGTTTTTGTTCATACTGGGCCTAGCACAATGAAGGGAGGCAGCTCCTATGTGCCACTGTAATATACCTAATACATAATCTGAACTTGCAAATTGCTGCAATGTGACGCTGGCTTCTCCGGTTGCAAAAAAAGAAAGAAGATACATTGCAGCCCATTTCTTGCCTGTGAACATAACTAAAACAGCTCTGACAAACAGGCTAGACATAAAAATACAGACGCAAAGAATGAGCAAGAAAAGCAAAACATATAAGCCAAAAAAAAATTATAAAAATACAAGAGGTGCAAATTGTCTGATTTATTTGCATAATCAAGGCATGAGACAAAGGTCTCCTGGGTTCTGCTCCTGAGTATGAGAAGGTATGTCCATGTACATGGGAAGTCTATTGGTTGAAACAGGGAGCTAGGTGTCTGGACTCCTGGGTTCTATACTCAGAACAATGAGAGAATATTGCCCAGCATTTAGAGCAGAGAACCCAGGAGTCCTAGCTCCTAGCCTGATTCTCAGAACAGCTTGGGAATATTTTCCAGAGTTTAGAGCACAATGGCCAGGAGTCACGACTCCTGGGTTCTATTACCCCTAATTCTATCACTGCGCTGTTGTGGGTGAGTCACATGAGCATTCCGTGCCTCAGTTTACCCACCTGGGAAAAAAGTATAATCCTTCTCTCTTAGTGGAGCTTCATAGCTGTGAAGTTGTTTCATTCTTGTTGTTACTCCAAGAATTTATTTGGTGTCTAGCCCTGTGTTATCTGGGCATGGCACAAAGATTAACTGCAGACGTTTCAGATCTCAATAAGAGATCAGAGCCCTTCATCCCCTCCCACTGTATGAGCTGACTAGGAAACAGGGGTTGACTCAGATGTGAAAGGCCTGTACTCTTGCTTCGTCTGAAAGGGACAGGAACATATAGGGGACAAATTCCAGATAAATCCCTGCAGAAACCTCTGGGAAGGAAGCTGGTAGCTTTTTACTGATTGTAAAAACAGCTGTTTAGGACAGGAAGTGAAGATTAATTCCGTATGCAAAATGACCTGCAGAGGGGAGTGAGGGAGATAAAATTGTACCAAAGGGGACACTGGAGTAAACATCCGGACTCTTGTCATAGTGGCACAGTATCTGTAAATACTACAGCATGTCCAGGCCCCCTGATTTCTGCCTTCTTGCTCAAGCCTGACATCCTGAGCAGCACAGCGCCCCCTCGAGGAAAAAACCTGCTATTGAGTCACCTCCACTGCTTCCTACCACCATGCTGGGACAGTGGGGTCAGCGCTGACTGCAAGGATCACCCTCTACTGAGTGGAGCTGCAAATGGGGCGGAGCAGATGTGGGAGCAGTGTGGGGCTGGGTCGTGCTCCCTCTCGGCCCCAGGTGGTGGGTGGGGCTGGGTGGGGCTCCCTGCCATGCGCCTCCCCCAATCGAATGTTCCTCCACACACTCCTAGGGGGGGTTGTCCCATAGTTTGGGGTCCACTGCTTTAATGAGCCTTTAACACAGTAGTTCTCAACCCGTGGATTAAAGCATGGATGGTAGCGGGGATCAGCCATATGTTCTTGGCAGGTTCCATGAGTGCAGAGTTAATCAGGAGGGCAATCTGGGCATGGACGTGTGGAGTATGTCCAGGAGAGACTTCTTCTAAGGTGATCTAGAACATGTCAGCAATTTGTTTGAAGAGATCATCCCCAGCAGTGGGTGGAGGGGGCATAACAACTGGCGAGGAGTTACAGGTAGCAGGAGCTGCCTCCTGATCTAAGATTACTTCCGCCTCCTCAGAATTCTGTTCGGCAGGGTCTTCTGGCGGCGTTGTGCATTTTGGTGGAGAGGGTCTGTTGCCCTCCATGGTACCAGCCGGGACAGGGCTGAGAAAAGGGACTGTCCCAGTCAAAACGGGTTGTGTGGTCACCCTAGGCACAAACATAGGTATAGAAGATTCGCTCTCAAATATCCATCCATGCGTATCTAGCCACCCATTCATACTTGTCCATCCTAATCTAATTTAAGGTGTTTCTCATGCATCCATGATCCTAGTAGCTGGTTACTTATAAAGCTATATTGCAGACTATGTAAAGATTGGTAAAAAGTCACACAGCAGGCCAGGGTAAGAAATCAGCCTTTTATATATATAGAAACAATAAGAAGAAAAGAGAGTGAAACCCCCAAAGAGGACAGGGCTAGCGGCGAGTGGCAGCAGCATTGGGACTCTGAGTGGAGATGTCTCCACCTGAGTGTTATGCTCCATCTCAACTCATACTGTCCCATTGGGGCTGCTGGGAAAACTGGGTCCAAGTTTAGGTTGGGCAGCCAAACATGGTCATGGCTTCAGAGAACTCAAGGAATTCCTGGCAGAGTCTCTGGAAATCCGGCTCCTGGCATTCGTCCTCATTGGGCCACTTCTCGATCCAGGTGTCCTTGCCAATGATGTAGGAGAGCCTGGGACAGACAGGCAGAAGGGTGAGCAATAAAGCACAAAATTTGTCCAACTTGTTTGCTCAGTTCCTTAAGGGCATCCGGGTTTGCCCAAGGACATGGGCAGTGGGTATGGCAGGCCTGGGGAGGCTGTCTCCTCAAACAGCCAGGCGTGGCCACACTCATGCTCTGCCCTGAGCTTCCCGCTGCGTCCCCCTGGTCACAGCCCATGCAGGCTGCTTCTCTTCCCCAAGGGGGCTGGGGCTGGGGCTGGGGCTAGGGCTGGGGCTAGCACAGGCTGGCCTGCAGCTCGGGACTTGAGGCGGTTGGGTGCCTCCGGTGCTGGGGCCTCCCAGCACTGGGGCTTCCTGGTGCTGCGGGGCTTGAGGCGCTGTGGCCGCTGCATACGACGCTCCTGGGCAGGGGGCACTGGGGCTGCAGCACCTGGTGCTACGGGGCTGGGGATGCTGGGGCTGCGGCACCCAAGGCTTCAGCGCTGGGGGCACTCAGGTTGGCCGGCCAGAGTGACCCGGGGCTGGGGCAGGGGGGCTGGCAGCCACGGTGGCAGGCTGGGGGCTCCAGCAGGAGGGAGGGATAGCCTGGTGGTTTGAGCATTGGCCTGCAAAACCCCAGGTTAGGAGCTCAATCCTTGAGGGAGCCATTTAGGGATCTGGAGCTAAAATCTGTTTTGGGATTGGTCCTGCTTTAAGCAGTGGATTGGACTAAATGACCTCCTGAGGTCCCTTCCAACCCTGATACTCTATGATTCTATGAGGGGCAGAGGACGGGCAGGGCTGGGGTCTAGCCTCCCCAAACAGGCGGCTCACACTCCACCTGTGCCTAAGGGCCACATCTGACTTGCAGAGAAACAGTGGGTTGCCTCCCATCTCATAGGTCCAGAGAGACTACAGATCCCAGCATGCAATGCTCCAGATACAGCATGAGGATGGAACTTTCAGCCTCTGTGAGCTGCATCTTTGTTGCTGAAGCTAATTTTTAGGTGCAGTTTATACCCTAATTAATTATATTTCCACTCAATTTAAACCTAAGTCATATAACTGTGGCTGGATGCAGGGACCATGAAATTGCACTGTCAATGTGATTTGCGCTGGTGAAATAGTTGGGTAACCCCTGTGAGGAACGGTGGTCCAGGGTTAGACTACGAGGCAAACCTGGATTCAATTCCCAGCAACTCCAGAAACTTCCTTTTGGTACTTTGGAGAGGTCACTTAAGGCCAGTCAGTGAGAGTTAGGTGCCTCAATACCTTTGAGGACCTGGACCTTAGGCTGTCTGTGCCTCAGTTTACCCATCCGTTAAATGAGGGTAATAACACTGCCCTGCTTCCCGTAGTGAGAATAAATACATTCGATATTGTGAAGCTCTCAGAAAGTACAATAATGGGGGCCTGATAGGTACCTAAAATAGATAGGGTAATTAGTTAAGGGCGTGTCTGCTTGAAACTGACTAACGAAGGGTAACCACAGGAGGCTACTTACTCAGCTTTCCTGGACCACAAGTCGGTGCTGACTCCCCAGATCAAGTAGTTTTTGTTACGCTCCAGCCTCAGAGACTCCCTGCATTTTGTGTGGCTAATGAATTGGCGGGTTTTTCCTTGTGGATTTTCATCAGTTCCTGGGAAGGGGGGAGAGGGTGAAAAAAGATGCCACACATAAGAGCAGAATGAGGAGGAGATAATACGGGGTGGAGACGGATGAAAACAAAAGGAACAGAGAAGAGGAGACTCCTAGGTGTTCTCTTGAGGTTTCAGTACAAATTCAGCTCCAGTATGACTGCTACGATAACCAATCACTGAAGCTCCAGCAGTCATTAGAAACAGGAAGGACCACCTTGTGGTTGTGGCACCGGGCTGGGCCTGAAGAGGTCCGGCCTCAGCTCCTGTTTCTGCCACAGACTCCTGGTGTGACCTTGCACAAGTCACTCGATCTCCCTGGGACTCAATTCCCCACCTGTGAAATGGGGCTAATAAATCCACCCAGTGTTGATTTAGATTGTAACCTCATCAAGGCAGGGGTTGTATCTGGATATGTCCAGTGCTTAGCACAAGGGGTCCCTAATCTCAGGTAATAAAAATAATTGGAACAGTCATATCAGCTCCCAGTAAGTGAAGCCGCTTTGAGCTCAGTTAGATCCCTGCTTCCTTTGCCTTTATATTGATTTATAAAAGTCAGCATTGAGGAAGAGAGACTCCACCTCCCCTATAGCAGCTTGGGCCAAAGGGCCACCAAGTCTGGGATCTTGACTCCCACAATGGCCAATGCCAATTGCTTCAGAGGAAGGTTGAAAAAGCCCATAATGAGACTGGTCAATTGTGCCAGGCTGACCACAGGGAGAGGTTCCCCCCTGTTATTTTGTCTGCCTCTTTGTGGCATGGCTGCCTAGGTGGGTTGAGCAAATTCTTTCTTGTTCCCTTGTGGCGATAGGTTAATGCCCTGGAGCATGAGACTAGATTAGCCTTGGGGCTTTAGCACTTCCTCTGGCTAAGAGAAATAGCTCTTACGCCGGCCTTTATCCCAAAGGCCATTCAAAGAAATTGCACCCTGATTGTAGAAGGGGAGCTCTTACCTGCTTTAATGATTTCCAAAATTTCCATGGTGTAGTAGTCAGACCCGTCCACTTCTTCACTTCTAACAAGCCTGGTTTTATACACTTTAAAAAAAGGAAGACATACAAAACACCAGTTGAAGGTCTGCAGTATTTTTCAGTAGTGAATTCACTGTGTAACTGACTCCCCAAACAGGCTGTGAGAAAGATGGTGCATGGTGAGGGCAATAGCTGGACACTGGGGTTCATTTCCCTGCTCCACCACAGACTTTCGGCATGGCCTTGGGCAAGTCACTTAGTTGCTCCATTCCTCAGTTTCCCCTTTTCTACAGTGGGGATAATAGCACTGCCCTGCCTCACAGGAAGTTGTGAGGCTAAACACATTAAAGATTGTGAAGTGCTCAGATACTAGGGAAATGGGGAGCAGATAAATACTTAGGGGTAGACTGAATCTTAAACAGTCATCTGATCGTGTTCATTTCTGGGAGTTTAAGGCCCCAAAATCTCATCAGGTTTCTGCCCCAGCAGATCCACACCTTACCCCTGAATCAGGCTTAAAAGCAAACTTTACAATCCAAATCGAATTCCGAACCCTGTCTCTGCGCTCTCCTCATGGAAAAAGACTCAGCAGATCCAAATCACAGATTTACCATAATCCACTCCAGGTTTGCAGGCTTCTTCCATTCGCTTGTTCAGAGTGATGGGACCCTCTATTTTCTGCTGCATAAAGCAACTTTCTATGGGGAAGGAAGATGGGTAGAGAATCACCAAGGGAGACCATAGTTTCAGCTCTGTTATTAGTGACCCACAGGTGCCCACCTATTTGAATCCTGGGTGAGCCGCGCTAACCCACACAGTGACAGGCCCATCTCCTCCAACAAGGGAGTGGCCATGAAGCCAACCACCCATCACATTACGGGGCATAGGTGCCGGCGCCATGGGTTCTGTGGGGCTCAAGCACCCATGGAAAAAAAATTGGGAGTTCTCAGAATCCACCAGCCACAGCCATTCGGTGGGGCTGCCGATCAGCTGTTTGGCGGGTGGCAGGAGGCATTCCGCGGAGAGCAGCTGGTGGGGGCCTCTGGGGAGGGGGCAGAGAGGGGACAGGAAGTGGCAGAGCGAGGGTGGGGTCTTGGGAGAAGGGACCACCAGGAAAAATAAAAGTCAGTGCCTGGGTTATGGGGCACAGTAAAAGAAGAAACAAGGGATGGAGGGGTAGGTTGCAGGGTCTAAATGAGGTGATCCTGAGCAGACAGACTCAGACAGCTCTGCAAAGGAATCAGTAGATGTTGCCCAGAGGAACTCTGCCTGGGTGTATGAAATAACCAAGGACCATAAATAGGCCTGGCAATCCCAGCTAACTTCCCTCTCTGCACTGATGGATCTCTGCCTGGGTCAGCGCCAGGAGGAGACTGGTCACAGGACTTAGTGGAGCTGCAGATGCGGAATCAAAGGTGATGGGAAGAACAGATCCGGAGACTGAGCGCCTTTCTGTATGCCCGGCAGACAGCAGGGCTACAGCAAGTTCCCCACTGAACAATGGCCCCACTAGTGGGTCTCCACCCTCTTCTAGAGGACCCCTTCCTCAGTGGGGAGCGGAGCCTCCATGGCTCATTCAATACTTGGCCTCTGTGCTGAAACTGACAGCAGGAGGGCTGAGGGGTGCCAGCTGTGGGCATCCTGGAATGAGAGAACCCAGATATTTTAAAGAAGTGCCTGACTAGACTAGATGATCATAATGGTCCCTTCTGATCTTGAATTCTATGATTCTATGACTTCATGTCACCTCCCCAGGCCGGATTCCAACCATTGAAACAGCTGGTAGGTTTCCACTGAAGTTTCAGAACCAGGGGGGAGCATCCCCATTGGAATGGCTGGAAATCCAGCAACTCCTGCACCCCAGATTGCCCTGCTTCAATGTGTGCAGCCCCACTCCATGGATCAGCTGGCTTGGCCCAGCCCCCAAGGCCCTGATGGGCAGAGAGGAGGAACTGACGTCTCCAATACCCGCTCCCTCCCAGTCACCTGGCTGGCTAGAGAAATTCCGCTTCTACGTCCTGCTACCAGCTCTCCTGCGATTGGCAGGTGCGGTTGCCACTGGAGAAGGGAGGGAGGGACCGCAGGTGAGGGTAGGTGGTCCGGGAGGGTGGAAACCCTCTGTGAATGCAGGGGAGGAGGGATAGGAGAGGGAGTGAAGGAAGATATTGAGACTCTGCAGGGGTGAGGGGCAGGCTTCAGGCTGGAAAGGTGGGTCCCAGGGGCTCCTACCTCCTCCACGGCCCATTCCAGCCCGTCTGGATTCCACTCCCTGGCCCGGTCCCAGACCCTTCAGTCTCTTCTGGGTCCTCTCTTGCCTCCCCTCCCCAGGCGTGCATGAGGTCATGTGGGGGTGCATCCCCCACATATTCCCACTGAGGGTGCCCTCACCCCGACCCTGGTCCCACCATTGCTGTATGTGTTGGTGCTGTAGCAAGGACACAGCCGGCCAAGAGTCAGAGCTCCAGGCTGGGGGACAGACCCAGGGACCATCCTGCCTGTGGCTGCCGTGAGCCTCTATCGCACGTGAGACTCACCCAGAGCCCACAGGGAAGGAGGGCCCTGATCGGCGACGGAGGGGGCTGATGCTGGGGGGCCTGGGACTGCACGTTTGCTAGTAAAGCTGAGAGGGGAGCCCCCACCCGAGATGTAAGCAGAGACAGGACTCTCCTTACCTTCTGCACAGCGGCAGACGTCCCCATGACAGATCTTACTGAAGAGCCCACTCTCCTTAGACGGGTGGTAGAACTTGGTGCACCGGTCATCTAGAGAAAGATCAGAGACACAGATCATTCCCCCTCCCGCAGAACAACGGCCACGGTTTACAGCACCTAGGAGACAACCCTGAAGCCCTTACTCAAGCAGAAGTCCCACTGGGTGACCCTGGGGAAGGGAGCAGCAGTCTGTGGGAACGACTTTCTTAGCTATAGGAAACCATCAGCTTGAAATGACGGGTTGGTGCTTGTTGGAGACACCCTCTTAATCACACTAGTAGCAAATTCATCTCAGGAGGCAAAACGGGAGGAGAGGGCAAGTAGGATAATTATTGCCTGTAGTCAGAGGTTCCCCTTATTATTTTGTCTGCCTTTGCTTGGGTGTGTTGAGGTGATGAGTGTGACCATATATTTCCAGCATGGGGTAATGTTGGAACAGGAGGAACTGGGAGGTGGGCAGTAAACCAGACTAGATGATCAGGATGGTGCTCTCTGGCCTTAAAGTCTATGAGTCTAAACCCCCTGTGTTCTAATCCAGTAGTTCTCAACCAGGGGGACACATACCCTAGCGGTACCGCAGGGGGTATGTTAACTTATCTAGATATTTGCCTAGTTTTACAACAGGATCTAGAGCCCTGCAACAGGACTGGGATCCCACAGGGCCTGTTGCTATAAGAGCAGGAGCGAGATAAAAATTCAATAAACAATGCAGGAGCGAGTGGGAGTAGATCTTGTGAGGCGGGATGGGAGCAGGATTGAAAAAATAGTCCTCGTTACCACAAACAACATGAACACCTCGGCCAGCAGCCACCGCTCTCTGGCCACTTCTGTGCTGCTGCTGGCGGCGGCACTGCCTGGAGAGCTGGGAACCTGGCCAGCAGCTGCCGCTCTCTGGCCCCACAGCTCTGAAGACAGCGCTCCCGCCAGCAGCAGCTCAAGTCCTCTAATGTCTGTGCTGCTGCTGGCGGCGGCGCTGCCGTGAGAGCTGGGAACCTGGCCAGCCGCTGCCGCCCTCCAGCCACTGAATGACACGACTCATAAGTGAAAACAGGCTCACGTCTCACACTGAAATGTAAGTCCAATATTTATATTCCAATTGATTTATTTTATAATTACATGGTAAAAATTGAGGAAGTCAGCAATTTGCCGGTACTACCGTGGCTGGGACACGTTTGTATTTTTGTCTGATTTTGTAAGCAAGTCATTTTTAAGTGAGGTAAACTGGGGTACGCACAACAAATCAGACTCCTGAAAGGGGTACAGTGATCTGGAAAAGGATGGGAGCATGAGCTAGTGTAGAGCAGGACATGGGGATTCAGGACGCCTAGGTTCTATTTCCAATGGTGGGAGAGGACTGTGTGCGCGGAAGCTGTACTTAGAGCTCTGAACTGGCAATCTGCTCCCAGCTGTGCTCCTAGCTGTCAGGGCCTTACCTGAGGGCAAGTCTCTTACCATCTCAGTGCATCCCCTCTGTTACAGGGGATAATGATGCCTAAGTACTGCAGCAAAAGACTGCAAGAGGTAATGATACCAATGTGACCCAGAGCAGAATTTGAAGCCATGGTGCCTTGAATGGTGAGGAGAGCTGCAATCTGTTACCTATGCTGTAATAGTCGTAGACTGTGACGGATGCCGGCTGAATGAGACCAACTTCGAAAAACTGGTGAGCTTTAAACTGCAGGCATTCATCCTCTGTGTGAGAAACCTGGGTGGGGGTGGGGAAATAACAGGATTGCTTAGGCTGAAGGCTGGATGGATGGAAGAGACAGAATGAAAAAGAATAAAAGAAGGGGAGATGTTGGGGAAAGAAGAGGGGAAAGAGAAAGTGAGGGAGGTGGAGGAAAGAAGAACTAGAGAAGTGAATGACACAGAGAAGCAAATTCAGACTTAATATCAGATGCTGCATTTCCCATTAAAGTCAATGGGCCTACATCCACATACATCAGCTGAGAGTCTGGCCCATTCAGTTATTCCCTGTGGAAAGCCTGAATCTGGGCCAGTCAGTCAAATTTGGCCATGGGTTGCAGTTTGTCAAATTGCTGACGTCTGTGGGGATGCCAGGGTGTATCTGAGGGTGCAGTTTGGCTCAGCAGGAGCCCATGAAATTAACACAGGATCAGAGAAGCCCCTTGTCGAGTCTTTACCTTGTCCAGGTAGATCATGAGGTTGCCTCTGTCGGACGGGGCTTTGTCGATTTCAAACTTGGAAATGTATCTGTCGACCCCTTGGGAAAGCTAAGTGTGAATAAGGAAAAGCAAGAGGCATTGTGGGTAAGGCAGCATCTCTGTGAAAGTCCTGCAGCTGGGCGAAAAACACCCAGCAATTCACTACGTGACTCAGTGGTGTCGTGCCTGTGATCACATCTCCCATGATACAATGTGCATGTAGGATACTAACCTGCTATATAATCCACCGATAGGGTTGCCAGGTGTCTGGTTTCCAAGCGGAACACCTGGTCAAAAAGGGACCTGGCAGCTCCAGTCAGCAGCGCAATGGGGCTAAGGCAGGCTCCCTGCCTGTCCTGGCTCTGCAGAGCTCCCGGAAGCGACCGGCATGTTCAACTCCTAGGCGCAAAAGTGGCCACAGGGGCTCTGCGCACTGACCCCGCCCCGAGCACCAGCTCCGCAGCTCCCATTGGCCATGAACTGTGGCCAATGGGAGCTGCAGGGGCAGTGCCTGCAGGTGTGGGCAGCGAGCAGAGCCCCCTGGCCACTCCACCAAGGAGACGGGGGAACATGTCACCGCTTCCAGGAGCCACCTGAGGTAAGTACAGCGTGGCTGAAGCCCGCACCCTGAAGCCCCTCCTGCATCCCAACCCCTTGCCCCAGTCCTGAGCCTGCTCCCACACTCCAAACCCCTTGGCCCCAGCCCGGGTCCACTCCTGCGCCCCCAAACCCTCATCCCGGGCCCCACCCTAGAGCCCGCATCCCCAGCCGGAGCCCTAACCCGCTCCCTGCACCCCAACCTCATGCCCCAGCTCAGAATCTCCTTCTGCACCCGGAACACTTCATTTGTGGGCCCCACTCTGGAGCCTGCACCCCCAGCCAGAGCCCTCATCCCCTCTCGCACTACAACCACCTGCCCAGCCCGGTGAAAGTGAGTGAGGGTTAGGGAGAGTGAGTGATGTGGGGGGCTGGAGTGAGCAGGGGGACAGATGCTGGAGAAGGGGCAAGAAAGGGGCGGGGCCTCAGGGAAGAGGTAGGGCAAGGGTGTTCGGTTTTGTGTGATTAGAAAGTTGGCAACCTTATCCACAGCTAATGGAGCTGGTACTCTCGCTGAAACAGTTCTGCTTGTCATGATAAAGGTCCCAGGTTCAGTGACCACGGTGTACGTATGCACAGTGCTTACGTGTGTAATGAAAGAGGTGCCGGGGCTCAAGCAATTTTTTTTTTTTACTTTCATAACTGACGCGGCAAGCCCAGAGGTACCGGGGCTACGAACTGCCAGGCCCAGAGGTGCCGGGGCTACGAAGTGCCAGGGCCCAGAGGTGCCGGGGCTATGAAGTGCCAGGGCCCAGAGGTGCCGGGGCTACGACGTGCCAGGGCCCAGAGGTGCCGGGGCTATGAAGTGCCAGGCCTGCAGATAGTGGGGGGCGGGGGCAGGGAGAGAGTGAGGGCAGCAGTGTCAGTAGATGTTACTGAGCATGCTCAGTACAAGCCGAGCAGCAACTCTGGGCATGCTATAGTTCTGGTTTAGCATCCTGGCTGATTTTATACAGCTGCAGGAGGATAACACCAATGCTGGAAACATCCCTGGCTTTGTCTGCCCAATAATCCACCCTCATTTTACACCAGGGCAGCAATTCACTGCAATGACTCCTTCGGGGCCTGGCTTCTTTGTGCAGCCTCTTTTTCTGTATCCACAGTTCTCCAGGCCCAAATACCTCTGCACCATGTAGGTCAGAGGATCTAAAGGGAAGCCATTTTTTTTTTAAATTCTGGCCCCACTGTACACTGGCCCCCCAAAACTGCCTGACGGAGATGACATTCCATCCCCGACCTGGAGAGAACTGGTTGTGGTTTCCTATCCTTAGAGCTGTCTGGTCTCCCTCCAGGTTTAGCCCTGGAGCCTGCTGCACTGGATTTTCTCATCTGAAAGCCCCAGTCAAGCCACTCCATTGTTTATTACGTTCCCTGTTCTCAGATTACACTGACGTACTCTCTTAAGATCCTCCACGTCCGGTGAGAAGCCAGTGAGCATGGAGACATCGATGATGGACATTGTGGCATCAACCACACCGATGAACCTAACAAGAGGAAGAGAAAATACCTTTTGATCAGAATTCATCACTTGAACATTGATTTTGTGATCGCTCCACTAGCTCCTGTTGCTTTATCATAACTTTTTTGGCCATTCCATAGAAAAATGCATAGCCCAGGATTCTCCAGCTACCCCCTGCATCTGTCCATCTATTTATCATCTGTCATTAAAGGGCACTGTTCTCACCTGATGCAGATTTTAATATAGACTGAACGCATTGCTCCTTCCGGCTTCTTAACTAGAAACATTGCAGAAGAGAAAAGAAATTAATATCTCAGTGTAAATTTCATGCCAAATAAACCCTCTTTTGTTTTTTAGGTGTACTAACATGGCTTAGTAATCAAACAGGTCCTAGGGTAGGTGTGAAAAATCCCTCAATAAACCTCCTCTCCCCTCCAGCAATCCATAAATAACTCTTCCTGTCCCAGGCACACTAACTAAAAAGCCTCTCCCAGCTGGTTGGCACAAACAAAATATAATCTAGAGTTATCAGACAGAGGAGATTGAAACAGAGAGAGCCCATGTGTGTGAACTTGGACAGCTGGAAAAGTTAAGAACAATTTAAGGTTGGCTCCTATTTCTGTAAAAGCAGTGCCAAAATCCTTGATCCTAGCCTATGCTGGTCTAATGTGTGGTCATATCTCCCTCTACTGGCCAGCCCTCGCAACTAGCAATCAGCTACTCACAGCTAAAGGAAATTGTTCCTTTAGACCAAGCAGCAGAGGCTTGTGTTTTGGGTGCTGAAGATCCTGACTTCTGTCTCATGCTGATTTCACACCCATGCTGTCTGGAAATATGTGCACTGGAAGTTTGGGTCTGTAACAAGACATCCTGGCATGGGCTCATCTCTACTTTAGAGGGAGACAATACCCAGAGTAGCTGGCCTGTGTTCCCATCCACTCCGATGCTCCAACTATGCTGCTAACAAGTGTTAGGATGAGAGAAGGCAGCATCTGCTCCCTCATCAGGAATGACTCTGCATTGGTTGCAACTTAGAACATATAGTAGCTGGAAATATTATTTAGTGCCTGCTCTATGGGTATAATTTTGTAGGACTTGGGAACTGGGAGAGTTTGAAGAAGCTTCACAAAAATACTTTCCAAAGTTAAGAATGTGATTGCAGAGATGGTGGTTGGTTTACACATCGGTGTAAATCCGATGCTGTCCATGGAGTTAAACTGGTGTAACTGAGCCAAATTTGTCCAGATCTGAGGATTGAAAGCAAGCTTTAGAAAAGAAAAGACAAGTGGTTACTTACCGCCCTGGGCTTCTTCGACCGATACCCTCAGGTCAAACTTCTTACACCGAGATTCATCCTCCCGTAGCTTTGCATTATAAATCGTTATTACAGTTAAGGTCCCTTGTCCAGTTCCTTCTGCCTTCACAGTGAAGTCTTCATTCCATTTGGTCTGTAAAGTTGATCCAAGGTTAATTTTCTTTTGTACGTCATTATTGTTATTATTTAAAGACAGGGCAAATGAAGCTAATGAAGAAAGTGAAGCTGGTGAGATTGACAGTCACTCACCCGGAGGGGCTGGGGGGACTCTGCAGAGACAATAGCATGAAGGAGAAAAAAGGTTACTTCCCAGGCAGTAACTCTTTGATCTCCAGACGTATTGCTTCTCCAGAGCCAAGCCTAAACAGCAACCCATCCCCTCCTACTTCTGGATTCAGCTCAAAACCACACACTCCAGGTCACTAACCCTGGAACAATTTACCTCGGGATGTGTGAGGCAAAGCCCACCCAGCCCAGGGCTGCTCACTCAGCTGCAGTGACTCACCCCTCCAACGGAGCCTGCAGTGACTATCCCTGGTCAGGGCTCAGGCCAGATGACCCCCAGGCACAAGTATTTCACTGTCCCCATCAGAGCTGAGAGTTACTCTACACAACAGCACTAGTCAGCCAGGGACCTTCCTCCGGCCTTGCAGTGTTACAGACTCCCCAGGCTTCTGGCCTGCCCTTGATCCAGTTCCTGTTCCTGCCCCAGCCATGCCCGAGCCTTGTTCCAGCCCACTTCAGCCTCCTCTGTGCCCTGCTCTGACCTTGCTCCAGCCCCGCTCCAGCCTGCATCTGCCTCCTGGCCCCCCAGGCCCTCGCTGATTCCAACCTGGCTTTGACCATTGGCCTGCATCTGAACTCTGACTTCAATCCTGATTTGGCTTGTCTGTGGATTCTGATCCACGGCCTGTCCCCAGACCCTGATTTCAGCATTGCCCTTGGCCCAGTCCCGACGCTCCAGCCAGCTCCAACCACCAGGCCTGACTGCCTAGAACCTAGGGCCTGACAGGATGTGGTGGATTTTCCATCACTTCAAGTCTTTAAGTCTTAAAAGGGTTTGGATAGGAGGTTCTAATCAAATCCCCTTTCTCTATAATCAGTGATCTGTACTAATCACACGGAGAAGCACAATACCTCTGCTGTTCTGGCCACCAGAGCGTTCTGGTTTAAGATTTTGTATTTTATTGGACTAGCACGACGTGGCAGGAGAATAGAAACGTCCAAATTCAGGTCTTTCTCCTGCGGAATGTCTATCTGGTACTGCGCAAGAGCCTGGAACACCATGATGGTCGCCTAGAACACCAGGAGGAAGATAAGAGGGTTACACCTTATTGTCCTATTGCGCTGAACATCTGACAACTTCTAAAGAGACTCTTTAATGAAGAGGAACCAAAAATACAATGAAAGAAAACACCAGGGTTCCACTGGGTTCTCACGCAGGCAAAGGGTTATATAATATTACCTGGCTCCAACATGGTGTTTCATCAGTAGATCTCCAAGCACTTTACAAAGCAGTACAATATCTTTATCTCCGTTTTACAGATGGGGAAACGGAGGCACAGGGCAGGGAAGTAACAACTTTCCCAGGGTCACCCAGGAAGCCAGTGGCCAAGCCAGGAATAGAACCCATGGTCAATAAATAAATCGTGCATGGTCAGTTAGCTTCCCATCACCCTTAACTATTAATGGGCCAATTGTCAGCTGGACACAGCGCAACAAGATAGTGGCTCCTTCTATGTATATGTAACCCACACACCTCCTGGTGGCACCAAGACCACTTAGTGAGAGAGATTAATTAGTGTACATAAGAACATAAGAAAGGCCGTACCGGGTCAGACCAAAGGTCCATCTAGCCCAGTATCTGTCTACCGACAGTGGCCAATGCCAGGTGCCCCTGAGGGAGTGAACCTAACAGGCAATGATCAAGTGATCTCTCTCCTGCCATCCATCTCCATCCTCTGACGAACAGAGGCTAGGGACACCATTCTTACCCATCCTGGCTAATAGCCATTTATGGACTTAGCCACCATGAAGTGTGCTACAACCTTAGCTAAGGGCCACGTGGCTTTTAGCTCCTGCAGAAGAGGCTCATGCATTTAGCTCCTGAGGTCCCAGGTTCAATCCTACCCACCGATGACCGGGGTCTATTGGTATTACAAATGGGGGCTTGTCCGGGACTTGAACGCGGGGCCTCTTGCTAAATGCATGAGCCTTTCCTGCATAAGCTAAAAGCCATGTGCTCCTTAGCTAAGGCTGTAGCAGACGCAATAATCTCTCTCTCTAAGTGGTCTCGGTGCCACTAGAGGGGACAGAGCACCATACCCAGGAGGTGTGTAGACATCTATACCACACACAGCACAGTGTTAGGGATAGAACACATGGCCCGTAACTCCAAAAATATAGACCACTCCCACCCAAGCTTGTAGTGTCCTTTTTGGTAGAGAAAAGACAAGACTCAGTAGCGAGGAATGTAAAGGGGCTTCTCTACTGAGGCTGCTGGACACAGACAGACTCTATAGTTCCTAGTGGCCCCCGAACTCCAGGGAAGAGAGGGATATCTGAGGACACTCCATCTTTATTTAGCTGTCACAAGCAGTAGAGCTTTTATCCTCTCTAGTGCTTCGTGTAAGCACAGTTTAAAAACAGAATCCAAAAAACCATAAGCTTGAAGTTCTACTTAGAGATGGATTAAACCCACATTGATTCAGATTAGTCATGATTCAACAATGGCTTTGTCATATGGACTCAGACATTGGTCGTAAACGCCTGGTAGCCTGTCTCCAGACCAATGGCCAAAAACAAAACAAATGCCAGAATGAGTCCAGATGTGTGTGAGTTTCTGCCCATGGGAAGAGAAGGCCCATTCACTCCCCGGGACAACTCGCTGTCTTAAAGAGAAGCATGTCCTCACACCCATCACCTTGGCGGGATGGAGCCTCTAATGAGAAGATTCAGCCATGCTCCTATGCTGGTCTCAGCCTTAGGTTAACAATGGCAAAGACCTGATAGGTCACGTTGCCCATGTTCCAGGCAATGCAGGATTGTTCTCTACTGGGCATTCTCCAGGACTTTCTACAATGACTCAAGTGATCAGAATCCCATCCCTTCTGATGGGAGACCTGCCCACAAAACAGTCTTGGAAGGATACGCGGGACTATAAGGATCATACTCACTTGGGTAGATCCATAGCCCCCTCCATAGTAGTTCTGCTCTCTCAGCCATCTGACTATGGGACCGGCCAACTCATACTTCTTCATTTTCAGCAAGGCCAGCAAGGCGTACGAGGTGCCCTCAATGTTGAAGGTGCGGGCATTCCGCTCTTCCCAGCGATTTCCCCCTAGGCAGCAGCAAAGAAGGCGAGCTAAAGGACTCTTCCCAAGGACATCCACTTATTCTGAGCAGATCTGACTGGACCATACCATCACCTGACTCCTTCCCCAACTTTCTGCATGGAGAATCCGTAAGTTGAACCGATTGTTGCCCCTTTCGGGCTGAGCAGATACCCAGGGTCTTGGAGGATTGTTTCAATTACATTGAGGAATTGGTGATAGACCTCAGGTACGTTCTATGGTGTAAACCTGATTGCTTATGAAAATGCACAGAAAGTCCTGCTTCCCTGAGCATAAGGGAAACCAAAAGTAGGCACCTTCCTTGCTGAGAAATCCCCAAGTCCACCTCTGAAGTGAGTTCCAGGCCCAACAAGCAATGTCTCTCTGCTTGTTTCATAACACTTCTCCAGGCTTTCAGCTGGTTTCTGCCTCTAACACACAGGGTGCAAAACCAACATACTAGCCCCTGCATTTGCAATCAGGGAAACCCCTCAGCCCACAGGCCTTAGCTCTTGACCTGCTGTGTGCCCTGGGCAGTCCCTACATTGTTTTTAGCTGTGTCTACTACAAAAAGAGTCTTGATTGCTCCTTCCACTGAGTCTGAAAGAGTGCCTGGCACACCCATTAACTTGAACAAGGGCCTGGTCTATACTTAAAACTTAGGTTGTCATAGCTGTGTCACTCAGGTCATGTGAAACACACCCCCCCTTCCAGAGCGCTATAGCTATGCCAAACTAACCTCTAGTGCAGACACAGCCAAGTCAATGGAAAAATGCTTCAGTTGACCTAGCTACAGTTGATCATGATGGTGCAGTTCCTACAGTGATGGAAAACCCCTTCCATCGGTGCAGTCTGCGTCTACAATAGGGGGTATTACCGGCATAGCTGCCGCACTGTTGCTGTGCTGCTATAGTACCTGTATTGTATTCATGGCCAAGGTCTGTGACTGTTTTGGGATCAAAGACCCACCTGGCACCTTTCAACACAACATTGTTGTATTTAAACAACAGCTTTGTCCTGCCCTGTTTTAACTATCCCAAATAATGGGGCAAACTCCATTTTCCTTGTGCGTAATATTATTCTCTGTCTTCTGAAATTCCCCTTTGTTCAGTTTCATCTAGTTACATCCTCTTGACCCACCCTCTTCTCTCTCTCATCCTTTAGATATACATACAGGGCTCTCAGATTCCTCCTGAGGTCAAGTAATACCACATATCTCTCCTCATCCAGATCTCAGACACATTAATGTAAATCTGGAGTAACTCCACTCAACCCAGGAGAGTTACTCTGGATTTACACCCAGTCTGATCAATCTCAAATCTGGATAAAAGGAACAAATCTATGCCTGTTATTCATTCCTCATAAATTAATCCCTCTCCAAACTCCTTTGCTTCTCTTCCCTGAACCCCATCCTGACGTGGCCACATCTTTTCAGTACTTGATAAGACGCACTCATTTACCTGTCGAAGCTTTCATGAGCGCCTTCTCGGTGTCCAGCATCCCCACCATCGCTAAGGCATAGGACGAAAGAGCCACAGTGTAAGGTCTGCTTAGAGACTGGTACCTTTGGGCTAAGTATTCAGCGGCTTTGCTGATGCTGCCTTCCAAACTCTAGGAGGTGACAAAGAAAACAAAAAATCAAACTCATGAGTTAGGCTGAGGTTTTGGGTGGTGTTAATGTAACACCGACAGACCCTAGTTGTAGGCAGGCAGGATCAAATCTGGGACCTGCGGAGTTAAATTTATGAGCCTCTACTGCATGAACTAAAAGTCATAAGGTTCTAGAGCAGACTCATTAATCTCTCTCTAAGTAATTTTAGTGCCACTAGCTGGGACAGAACACCACACCCAGGAGGTGTGTGGGTTACATTAAGACATTACGAATTCATGTGGCTTCCAGCTTTATTTAATTTCACAGTGAATTTTGTGCTGGTGAAAGACAGAGGAGGCTGAAGACATGGAAGTGAGATATTTGAGGGCAGTGAAAGGGGACATTTCTGGACCACATGCAGAGCGAAAGGGGACATTTCTGGACCACGTGCAGATGTCATCAGGACTGAGACCAAAGTCGGTGGCAGGGCCGGCCCTAGCCCAATGGCACCCCAGAGTGTCTTTGGCGACACCCCCCCCCCATTTGTTAAATTTTTGAATACTTTATTTTTTATTGCATTTGTAGCCCATTTCACAACTTCGATGCACGATTCGCATGCAGGATCTATCCACTTCTTCCTGTCAGTGATCCGCCCCCTCCCCTGAGGCTCCGCCCTTGCTCTTCCTCTCCCTGCCCCCACTCCACCCCCTCCCTCAAAGTCATCACCCCCCCACACACACTGGTCCGCCTCTTCCTCTTCTATGTCCCCTCCCCCAAGCGCCTCCCACCAGCCTCTTGCTGATCAGTGGCCAGCCCCAGGGACCTGCTAAACAGCTGATCGGCGGCCAGCCGGGGCAGAACCACTGTGGCTGGTGGGTGCTGAGCACCCCCTATTTTTTTTCCATAGGTGCTTGAGCCCCAGAGTATCCATGGAGTCGGTGCCTATGACTCTCTTCATCCCCTCTTCGTACGTGCCCACCACATCATCTCATCCTTCTCTCTTGCAGCTTCTGTCTGATACCACAGACCAGGGCCAGATTTAGGGGCAGGCAATCCAGGCAACCGCCTCTGGTGCTGGACTTGGGGGGGGGCGGGGGGATGCTGGGCTCGGGATGCTGCTTTTGTTGTTAAAGAAAAAGAGGAAATCGAATGTTTGAAGTAAAATGTTTCCGGTATTCCGTATGTTGGTTCATTTTTCACTAACTGCCTAGAATGTTCTGGATCTATAAGTTTTGTTTCTATAAGCTTAGAGGAAACTTTTTTTTTATTTGCTTATATGTGGCATGAATAAATGTAAATGTACTAGCTCCTTCCCTAGCAAATTCCACATGCCATGGGGCGTGGTTCATAGGGGATGGAAAGATGGGAAAACCTGGGTATGAACATAGAAGTGAATATACGGTGAAGAGATACTCACGTTGACTTGATCCTTGCAGATGTCCTTGGCCTCTACCAATGCAATCAGCACAAAAGCCGTTAAAGAGACATCAGGCTCAGCCCCCTTGTACCCTCCCTAAAGGGGAGCAAAGGACAGATTTGGGATAAGAAAATCCCCCGAGTACCATGAAAAGAAAGAATTAATCCCAGGACCTCAGCATAGGAAATTATAACAGAACACATGCTTCCTAGAATGCTACCCAAAAATAGACTTTCAGTCATGGACAGACCTATCGCTGAACCTCCCTTTTGCTAACGGACACCTGTCGTGCAATGGGCCAGGTTTTGATCTCAGTTACTCCTTTGTCAGTGTGGAGGAACTCCATCCAAGTCAATAGAGATGCTTCGTATTAAACCAACGTGAGAGAATTTAGCTCACCAGGCCGGTGCTCAGGTCCTGCCACTAGCTCCCAGGCAGCTTCCCATGTGTTAATGGATCAAGACCAAGTGACATCAAAGACCAAACTTTGGCCTGTGAAGCACCAAGAAAGCTGCACTCCTCTGGGGCAATGCAAGTCACTAAGTCCGGAACGAAGCACATGAGAGGCGTGGACAAGGCATTCTCAGTTGAGGGGAGCTGGCTGGGGAACCAATGCCCAGGGGAGATCAGGCCAGGCCAGAGCCTAAGTGTCTTTAGTAAATGTTGCAAAACTATCCCCTTTGGAGACATCTTTCCACCACGAGAATAACACTCAGAGCACTAACCCCACCACCTTCTAGCTAATAAACCCAGACACGGACACCCCCTAAACCCTGACATGGACACCCCCTTCTGCCCTAAACCCTAATACTGAGACCCCTAACACAGAGACTCCTTAAACCCTGACACTGACAGCCCTAAACCTCAGGGGTGCTGGAATAATTTTTATAGTGGGGATGCTGAGAGCCATTGAACCAAACTGTAACCCTGTATATAAATGGAAACCACTTCAAGCCAGGGGGTGTTGCAGCACCCTGTGCACCCCTAGTTCCAGCACCTCTGCTAAACCCTGACACCCCTTCAACCCCTAAACCCTAACACTGAGACCCCTAAACCCTACCCTGCCACCCCCAAAATCCTGACACCAACATCCCCTTCTACACCTTAAACCCTGACCCTGAAACCCCCAAATCTTGCCTCTGACAACCCCTCCTACCCTAAACCCTAACACTGAGACCACTAAATCCTGACACTGACACCCCCAAAAGCCTTATACCAACACCCCCTTTTGCCTAATAAATCTTAAAACTGACACGCCCTAAACCCTGGCACCCCTAAATCCCAACTCTGACACCCCTAGCTCCAGCAATGACCACTTTTTCCACTCCTAAACCCCAAACAACAACAAAACCCAAAATGATCTACCCCCAGCAGAATGTTTACCCCCAACAAGGGAGAAGTGACAAAGACTCCAGGAAGTCCACTAAGGACTAAATAGATACAATCTGTCCCATTGGGCCTGAATCTCCATTCACTGCTGCCCATATAACTGCACCGGGAGAGAGAGAGGAGATCAGTCTGTGTGAGCACAGACTTTGGGATGTAGCCCAGTAAGACGTCCCTTTGAATTATGAACCAACAAGTTGCTCTGATGATTGAGGTGGGTAGTGATTGGTGCATAAAAGTCAAAGGAAACACGTACAACCATCTCTCCGTGGATTACGGGGGCATCTTCTTGGAAGACTCCGTCTGGTTTCTGCTTTTCCAGGATCAGCCATTTCACCGCCCCGCAGATAACTTGGTTTTCAATGGGCACCAGTTTCTTAGCCATGGCAAAGACCTTCGCCACATACGCCGTCAGCCTGAGGGCAGAATCAATCACATCATGATCACTCCTGCCTTCCTGGAATTGCCCTCAGTGTGAAAGCTGGACCGTCTGCACTCAGGTATGAGTTGAGACATTTCACAGCAGTAAATGGAGTGAGGTTCACGTGGGTCAGTTTATGGTAACCTGAGTGAGCAGGAGCTAGGGAAAATGTCACCACTTGTCCGGGAAAGCGCATCCAGACACTGCTCCCTATTACGGCTGGCTCTACTTGAGATGTACCAAGCTCTCCCTGCCTGCAGTGGTCTGACCAGGATGGTGGGGTTCAGGGCTCACTGTGGACAGCAGGCCCCTGGGAACTGGACCGGAGAGTCACCAAATTCAACTTCACATAAGCCAGTGAACAGCCGTCAAGATGGTAACGGTTAGTCTGAGCCAGCTACAAACTAGCCATCTCAAAGTGAAAGGACCTGGAGTTCATTACTAAGGCTGTGAATCTGTCATGGAGGTTGTGGAAGTCACGGATTCCATGACTTTCTGTGACTTCCACAGGTGGTGTGGCTAGTCCCAGGGACTGCCCGAGCATCAGTCCTGGGGGAATTGTGACAGATTTTTGTTACCAATTTGCCTGAGGCGTTAGGTGATTAGGCTGATGCTGCAGGATTGATAAGGGATCAAGGAGCACACCTAGTGTTTAAGTTTTAAAGCTTTATTAATAAAATAACAGCGGTTGGGTTGTGTGTGTTGACCTTTGCTCTCTGGTTTTGGGCTGGAGACTGACTTGCTCTGGATCACATATTGCATGTGTAGGGTCAGGCTAACGCTGAGCAAGAGGGTGCATTAGAAAACCCACTGTCCTCACCAAGTGCTTGCTGGCCGGTCTTTGAAAGCGGCGTATGAGAAGTCGGGTTTTTTGTAAACCATCTGCTGCGTGTAACCTGAAACAGGGAGAGTAAAAAGGAGCTGTGCAATGTCTAGCGAGCGTCTAATGAGGACTTTACATGCGTAAGGCAAACAAAGTCAGAGCTGTGACCCCTGCCACTGCTGCATTTGGGAGGCTCTCCCTTTTTCTGCAGGCGTCTCTCAGGAGGGACACAGCAACTCAAGGGAAGCAAAGGCAGAAAGCTGTCGGGTGGGGAAGCCGACTGGCATGGGCACTGCCCTGTTCCTCACCAGCATGAATCCTCCCTTCGGGGTGGGAACGGGGCCAAGTGATTACAGTGTATGGGGACCTGGGAGGCGGGATGCCTGGGTCCTATGCCAGGCTCCGGGAGGGGAGGGTGGGTTAGTGTTTGGAACAAGGTGCTGTGAGCCAGGACTCCTGGGTTCAGTTCTCAGTTCTGTCACTCACTGCGTGATGCAATGTTGGGCAAGTCACTTCTGCCTCAGTTTCCCCATATTGTAAAAGCTTAATGGATGATGGGATCTTTGTAGTTCAGACTCGGTGCCTAATTTAGGCGGCTCACGAGCGGGCCCGCGGTGTAGAGAAAGGGACACCTTGTTCCTTCAGGAGCTAGGCTGAAACCTACCAAGTTCTCTCAATGATCATGAGATTCTCTCTCCTTCCTCGCTACCAAGTGCCAACCTGACACGGATTTGAACTGTGGGTGAATGGCCTCCACCCCACGACCATCCCATCCCCCACACAACAGCCATGGGCTAGCAATGAACAGGAGCCCAAAAGCCCAGCAGGACTGAAAACGAGGTTGGGTGTTTCTCTGCATAGGAAGGTCTATTCCGAGTTATCATGACTAATGCCAATGTACACTGGGGGAGGGATATTAAACCTCATGCTTCAGGTCTTAAACCAACCTCTAAAGGGAGTAGGAGACCTAAAGTGGGAGGCAGATTCTCTCTCTATTTTAGGGGCTTATCTGGCCCCCATTCCCATAGTACCCGGGTGACTCACAATCTTCAATGTATCTACCGGGGGTGCCGGAATGGGGGCAGGTCAGGGGGCCATGGCCCCTCCCAGTTTTTTCTTATGGTCTTATGGGTGAGTGACAGGGGACAAGGGGGCGGAGAGGAGAGAGCGGCAGAATGGGGGCCGGAGGAGGTGGAGCAAGGGCAAGGCCTCAGGGGGAAGAAGCCTAGTGGGGCGGGGCCTTGGGGCGGAGCGTGGGTGGCCCACAGGGGGAGGGGCAGAGTGGGGGCAGGGCCACGCGCCAGTGGGAGCTTGCGGAGCTCCTGCCATCTACCCTCACAACCCCCCTGTGCAGCAGGGCACTGCAGCTCTCCCCGTTTGTAGAGGTTGGAAATGGAGTCACAGAGAGATTAAGTGACTTGCCCAACATCACACCAGGAGTCTGTGGCAGAGCAGAGAACTGAAATGGTGTCCCCTGAGTGCCAGGCCAGCTGCCTGATCCCTGACTCTGCTTAACGTGAGGTTTCTGAAGCATTTGGTACCGGCCACTCTCCGAGACAGGCTACTGGGCTAGATGGACGTCGCGGCTACTGGGCTAGATGGACGTCGCGGCCAGTCCTGTGCGGCAGTTCCTGTGTCCCTAACGCGAGCCTGAAGCGGGATTTGCTGTCTGGCATGAGAAGTACTTACCTTGCATGATCAACTTGATGGCTTCGGCCCTGCGTTCCACCCCGATCCTTTCCCACTGCTCGGTGCTGTCCAGGTAGATGGTGGCGATGACCGGGGGGGTCATGCCGATCATGTTCTGTTCCCCACAGCCAGACGGCGTCACAATGAGGTGCTTCAGGTTGGCCCCATCGATGGAGTTTTCGACAATGATTGTCACAGGGTTTCCTGGCCAAGGAAATAACATGACGTGAATTTGAGCACGGAGAGCAGGCGCTTGTGGGGACAGAGAGACAGACAGACCTCTCTGCGGGCAATGGCAGATTGAGAGCTCAATGCTGCATGGTGCTGAGCACACCCAAACCCCATAAAGGTTGGATCCTATCCCAGCAACAATTGATCCGGGCCCTGTGTGCTGACAAGCTCCCTGCAATATTCTGAGCATTTCTCACCAAGCCCTCCTAGGTACTTCACTCCAGCCCTGCCAGCGGTGGGGATAGAACCTGGACACTCCCACTCTGAAAGCACCAGCCCTTGCTGGTTGAGCTGAATGGGGTTAAAGGAAGGGTTATTATCCACATTTTGCAGATGGGGACCTGAAGCACAGACAGGCTAAGGGATCTGCCCAAACTCACCAGGGACATCTGTGGAAGAGCAAGATCTTGAACTCAGGCTTCTGAAATACTAAGCTAGGCCTCAAACCACTAGGCCATCATGTCCAGAGACATAGGTTTCTACCTGGGTGCTCCTTATTTCTGTGCAGCTGTCTCTCCTGTCAGCGCCTGCTTAGCCACACACTGACAACGACTTTGCTGTTTCTTGGCCATTAATGCTCGATAGTGCACGTAGGCAGTTGTAACAGAACCAAGTGGGTAATCGGTCCACCTCCTGCAAGTGTGGCTACCAGAGAAGAATTCATTGCTCCCTTCACTCTGTTTCTAAAGCATAAAACACTTTCAAATCAGAGGCCCTTGCCTTGGATGCTGACTTTGGTCTCCGATTCTGTGTCTGGAACCATGTCATCTATATCTGCCGCTTTCACCTTCTCTTCCTGGACTCCCCCTGAAAAGGAAGGACGAGGAGAAGAGACAGTGAAATGCCATCCGTCCAGCCAGCTGAGCTTTGCTGCTGGTCCTTGAATAATACTCTACAACACTCATAGAGAGCCCTGCAAAATCCACTGATGTGCTAGGGAAAAGGGAGGGAGGAGACAGCTGAGATGGGAATCAGGAAACTATGAATACGGGGCAGGCAGAGGTGGCTGCATTTCAGTGGCAGCTGAATTGCTCTGCATATGTGGTTCTAGTCTTCCGTGATGAGTCTGATTTTGACCTCCATCTCAGCCAACACAAAACCAATCCCACTGAAATCTCCCACACACGATCGGATGCCAGGGTAGAATTTTTCAGGGAAGTTTGCTGCATATTCGATTAAGGGTTTGGGTTAGATACAAGGGCTCCAAAAACAAAGAGACCCTCAAATTAGCTATAGATTGTGGAATTCTTTGAGACCTTCAGGATGAGAGGTGCCATGTAAACGCAAAGCAGTGCGGCTACTCACCTGGTCCTTTCGCAGATGGATCCAATACTACAGACTTAATTGTTTTGGACATCCTCATCCCTTCCGGCTAGAAAGGAACGACAAGAGCATAGTAAGCACAGTAGCATTCAGAAACAATGAAGAGCAACAGGAAAAGGTGAGCGACTTGCTGATCTTGTGATCAGCGTGAATCAGGAGTGACTCCACTTTGGAAGTCAGCAGTCAAGTGAAACTGAGATCAGGGTCCGTCCCCATGAGTCTGGAATCTGACCTCAACCTCAGGCAGTGTCCCCTTTCATTTTGGATCCTGGTTAGGATACATCCAAGAAGAAGTCCCTAGGCCAAATTCCTCCCTAGCATAACACCACTGATTCCACCACAGATGAACGGGACAAATGTTTCCCAGAAGCTTGGAATGGGCGACAGGGAAAGGATCACTTGATGACTGCCTGTTCTGGTCATTCCCTCTGGGCCACCTGGCATTGGCCACTGTTGGCAGACAGTATACTGAGCTAGATGGACCTTTGGTCTGATCCAGTATGGCCATTTTTATGTTCTTATGAATCTGGTCTACAGAGTCTGGCAGGGCGAGGAAGTGAGAAGCTCAATTCATTCCATCATTGCTCTGTGACCTCCCTGAAGGACTTTTCTACTCCCAGATCTTCAGTGGAGGATCTTCCTCTCACCCAGCATTGCAGTGATCTCCTGGGGTGGGCCAATGGGACGCCCTTCACAACCCACCAATGCTCCTCCTTTGCTGAGTGATATGAGGTTCTCCCTGGGTTCACTGAGTCTACATTGATTCCAGCACCCGCTGATCCAAGGAGCAATTCCCTGGGCCTGAGGAAATGAACCTAGGTCTCTTATATGACGGCTCAGAGGATCGAGTGCAAGATAACCAAGTCAGCCCCAGCCCTGCTGTAGTTGCCACAGGGGAGGGGAGGAAGTGGGACGAGGATGGAGATGCAGGGTATTAATTTAATAGGTTAAGGTACAGCACCAATTCCAGAAGCCAGCCAATCTGGCCTCCAGCCTCTTGCCATCCAGCAGGTATCATGCCCCCATCACCTGATACCTACCACAACCTTCAGTTTCTTCTTCACGCCATCAGACACAAAAGTGCCCCACACTGCTGCCTTGACCTCAATGTCGTGAGATCCCAGCTGCAATGGCACAATCACTAATGGCACGGCCAGGGAGGACTTGGCTTTGATGTCAAGGATCTGCCGGTATTTAGCCTTGGAAGTGGATGCGCTGCAGAAAACTGGGTTGTGCATCAGCTCCAGCCGGACCTGAGAAGAGGACAGAGATTCATGAGCAGGCAGTCTGCACACCATGACACTGTAGGGCATTGATCCAAAACGTATCCTCTGACTAGAGTTTGCCTTTAATCTTAATAAATAACAGACAGGACTGTACTTACAAAGCATGTGACTGTATCCTGACCTCCTTCCTCAGAGGCCCTTCAGGACCATCCCCAGTTCTGTCTTGCCTCAGAGAGGCTCTCAGCCTGTGGTGTTCTTGAGTGGAAGTAATGAGACCCTCCTGGTCTGAGTCAGCATGAAAGCTCCAACCTGGTACCTATTCACAGATTTGTAGGCCCAGCCAGAGAAGAATGGCAGTCGATTTTTTTTAAATCTCCCTCTATATCACGCAATCTTGCCAGAAGCTGGGAATAGGCAACAGATCACTTGATGATTGCCTGTTCTGTTCATTCCCTCTAGGGCACCTGGCACTGGTCACTGTCAGAACACAGGATACTGGGATAGATGGACCATTGATCTGACCCAGTATGGCCGTCTTAAGTTCTTAACTGGGTGGATTCCATAGCCCTGATCCTGCAAGGTGCTGAGCACCCAACAAGATCAATGGGAGACAAGAATGTCCAGCCCTAAAGGGATCAGGCCCTAGAAGAACAAGCCTTCCACCATTTTGTTTTGGTTTGGCTGTCTGTCAAAGCATTGACACCTCAGGTCCGTTCCAGAGCCCCATGAGGAGGTGAGCTTACCTTAATTGTTTGGTCCCGATAGTTGTAGAGAATAGCCCGGATTTCCACCTGCTCATTCCTCACTACAGAGTAGGGCAGCCGGAGGTCAATGAAAAAATCTTTCATTACTGTTATCTCATAGGGGTCAGCCACACAGATCCCTGCAATGGGGAAAGACCCAGGGTCAGAGACAGGGGGGCTTATACTTTAGTCCTGAAATGTGACTGCTGTCTCCTCGATTGTTCCATCTCACTGTGACCTTTCCAAGGCCCATTGTGGCCTGGGGTCTTTTCCCCATTAGCTTTTCTGCCTGTTCTCTGGAGAACTTGTGTTGTTCCTCACCTTTGGTCTCTGAAAGGCTCACAGCCAGGACTTCCCAGGTGGTGATGGAATCCTTCAGGAAAACGGGCACCGTCCCGGAAGAAATTCTACATGGAAAGAGAAAGACAGAGCCTGTTACAGAAGGAAGGAGCTAGGACTCATGGACATTCCCCAGCTAGGGGGCCAAAATCAAAGGTGGGCAAACTACATACACATCCAGCCTGCGGGACCCTCCTGCATGGCCCCTGAGCTCCTGGCCCAGAA
Organism: Mauremys mutica; assembly: GCF_020497125.1. NCBI lineage: Eukaryota > Metazoa > Chordata > Testudines > Geoemydidae > Mauremys > Mauremys mutica. Next base: position 21,174,242 of record NC_059091.1, on the reverse strand, counting down.
GGCTAGCCCCCGACCCCTCCCCTGCTGTCCCCTCTCCCCCGCAGCCTCAGCTCACTGTGCCACAAGTGCAATGCTCTGGGCAGTGAGGCTGTGAGCTCTTACTGGGCAGCGCAGCTGCAAAGCCGGCCTGACCCGGTGCTCTGTGCTGCACGGTGGTGTGGCTGGCTCCAGTCGGACAGCATGGCTGCCTGTCCTGGTGCTCTGGGTGGTGCAACTGTAACACCACCAGTGCTCCAGTAAGGGAAAGGGGCAGGGAGCGGGGATAGAGGGCAGGGGAGTTCAGGGTGGTGGTCAGGGGGCGAGGGTGTGGATAGGGGGCAGGGCGGTCAGAGGGCAGGGAACAGGGGGATAGAATGGGGGCAGGGGTCCTCAGGGGGGTAGTCAGGAAGGAGGAGGGGGGTTGGATGGGGTGGCAGGGGGCAATAAGGGGCAGGGATTCTGGGGCAGTCAGGGGACAGGGAGGGGTAGATGGGGCAGGAGTCTCAGGGGAGAGGGCGACTGTCAGGGGACAAGAAGCAGGGATGGTAGGATAGGGGGCAGGGGCCAGGCCACGTCTGGCTATTTGGGGAGGCACAGCCTCCTCTAACCAGCTCTTCATGCAATTTCAGAAACTCGATGTGGCCCTCAGGCCAAAAAAAGTTTGCCCGCGCTGGTCGAGATCCTTCTATCTTAGGACTGACGTCCATGGTAAAGCCTTCTTCACCCAACCACTGAAGTATAGAGCCATCTGGAGAGGAACTCGGCGGCTCAATTGCCTGCTGCTGTTTTCCGCGGCACATCGGCAGAAGGTCCTTCTTCGGCGGCGCAACGGGAGCGGAACCGGAAGCTCCCGTGCGCCCCGTGGGAAGTGCACAAAATGCCGCCCCCCAAATCCTGGCACCGTAGGCAACCGCCTAGGGTCGCCTAATGGAAGTGCTGGCCCTGGTGGGAGCTGCACCAGACCACATCTGAACGTGGCTCTTTGATGAATGGGAGTGACACGGCCACATGCTCTTACCCCAGTTCATTTGGTCGCTCAGTCAGCTGCTCCACTTGCCATAGCCAGCTCTCTGGAAACTGGCTCCTTGAGGTGATATCTTCGTCGGACATGAAATCTTCATCCAGGTCACCTGGGAAATCAAATCACAGACCGTCTGGCTTTGCTGTGACACTGATTGGGATGGGGCAAACCTGAAAGGATTTGGGGGTTGGCCTATTCTAGAACTGATCTGAAAGCATCCCTGGTTTGACCTACATTGCCAAGTTTTGATGCTGCCAGCCCAGAAGAGCATGAATTAGAATGTGGTTGAACGGCTGGAGGGGAAGCCACAGGCTTCTTCTCTCCATGCCTGCCTTGCTGTTCCCCAATGAGCTAGCCTTTTCTGGGCTCCTATAACACTGGTATAAGCTACTGGCTCAGTGCTACATGTGCGCCCTCTAGTGGATATTCTGCAAAGGTAAGAGCCTACTACTACTTCTAGCTAGGGGAGTTACCCCTTTAGCTCAAGTGGTAGAGGATTGTGCTTTAGAAACAAAGGTTAAACCTCAGTGGCGACCTGTGAAGAGGTTATTACCCTGACTCATCTGGGTCCCCATATCAACATGGTGCAAGACTAACAGGATTGCTGCCACTGCATTCAAGCCCATCTCCCCCCGGGGGGGATCTGTGAACATGAGCAGGGTTGGTTCACATGGCACGGTCTTATTTCGCTAACAATTCCCCCTGTCTTGTTCCTCTGAGTGATACTGAAACCCTGGTACTTGCTTCTTGCAAGTTGCAGTTGGAGCTCCCGTTGCAGCTTGTCCCGTATGGTCTTGATATAATTGCAGCAGTCGAGGAAGGCCTTCTTGCACTCGGCTGTATCCAGGATGTACCCAACCCGCTTCTCACAGCTGTGCCCCATGGGGTTCTCGTACATCCCATCTTCACAGCATTTCTTCAGCTTCTGGTCCTGGTAATCTGCCGCTGAAATGTACAAGCCAGAAGATCATTCCGACCAAGCTTCTTCTAGTCCTCACTCTCTCTCTCTCTCTTTCTCTCTCATTAATTTACTAGTAGACATGGCCAAAGGGGGAACATAGGAACTGGCACTCTGCTATAATCCAGTATCTTGTCTCTAACAGTGACTAGCACCAGCTGCTTCAGAGAAAGGTGCAAGAAACCCCATAGTGGAATAACCTGCCCACAGAGACGTTTCTTCCTGAACCAATCAGAGGTTGGCTCATCCCCTGAAGCATGAGGGTGTATAGCTCTTCTTAAAAGATCCTATCCTATGGAATGGTGAACATCCTCCTTTTCCATGGAAATGGCTCATCCTTTTTTGAATCCTGCTAGGCTCTTGGCCTCAATACAATCCTGTGGTGGTGAGTACTATGGGTTAGTTATGCATCATGTATGAAAATAGTTCCTTTTATAAATTCTTAATTAGAAACCGTTCAATTGGGTTGAGTGTCTCCTTGTGCTTATATGGGTAATGTAACAATGTAGCTGTTGTTGTTATTTGAGTTGTGTAGCATTTTGGGTCCCCAGTCATGGCCCAGAACCTCACAGTGCTGGGGGCAGAACCAACACAGAACAGAGAGACGGTCCATGCGCCACAGAGCAAGTTACCATTCATTGTTTTCTATACCTCTATCGCATCCCCTCTATAAACTGACCAGTTCCGATCTCTCCCCATGTGGAATTCTATCCAGACTCCCTGTCTCCTGCTACAGGAAATGCAGCTGGCAGGAGGCTGTAGCAGGGTGAAACTGGTCACGCTAGGGAATCGCATTCCTGCTTTGCATGCTTGCTTTGACCAAGGATAGCAAATCCCCTGATTAGTACCTACTTTTGATTGCCTTATACTCAATGAGCTGAACAGAGCGACGCCGGCGTTTCGCTGGCTGGGGACACTCTGGATCTGCAGAAGGAAGTGAGAAACAGAAATTAAAAACCCACCCACCAAGTGAGGCCTACACTCAACTTGCTGCCATTTCTCTGTGTGGATGTAACAGGGTAACTTTCAAACACCACATCTGGACAATTCCCAAATTTCTGAGAATGGTCTAGGCCTCAATGAGCAGAATCCCATTGATTTAGGGGGAAATAAGGAAACCAGAAAAGCCATTTTGGCACATAACATATTGCTCCTTCCTGTCCCAGCTGGGAGCCACATGAGAGCTGTTGGGCAGATGCTCAGCCAGCCAGAGCAACCAGAAAGAGAGGAGAGTGAAGGAGGCTTCATTCCTTCCTCCCTTCTAGCACACTGGCCCAAAAAGCCTGTAGCCTGGGGCAGAGAGAGTCAGAGAGAAGCACCAGCCATCTGCCCATCCCTTCCAGGCCAGGGGGAAGAAAGATACTTTGAAAGTGGGAGAAACCTAGTGAGCTAGGAGAGAATCTTTGAATCCCCTCCTTGGAATCATCCCATTCTTAAAATTAATCCCTCTTTTAATAGGTGGGCTCCAGTGAGAATTCAGGACCTTATTCTCATCCCCCACTGTAACCCCAACATTTCCATTTCTAGGCCGGTCCAGTGGGATTTGCCCTGCTAGACTGATGTCCCTACTCTGGGCTCATGGTGTAGGTCACTGTGCCTTGCTTTGATGACTCTTTCCTCCCTTCCTTCATCGCTCATGGTGACCGTTCAGAGTGATACCTGTTCTCTGGGGGGTGGAAATCCTACTGCTTGTCTCCAGGGCCAGTCCAGCATCCGTAAATACCCCCAGATTGTTCTTTCCACTGCCAGCTGTACAGCCAATGTCACTCTTCTCCACCGAGTCCCAGATCTATGAAGCGCAAATACAATGGTCCAGCATGATCCCAAAGCATTATACAGGCTGTGAGCCAGATTCTGGTTTCAGGTACAACCGTGCAATCTGCAGTAACTCCACTGACTTCCTTTGACTAGCTTTGTGTTTGCAGCAGTGTAAATGAAAGTAAAATCTGAGCCGTAAGTAAAGGCCATTCTGCACCAGCAACACAACCGATTTTAGGAGGAGAAAAAGAATTATGCAGCCAGTTGAACCCAGACAGAGGAGGATGTTTAGGAAGAGAGAAATTAAATACCAAAATTAGAATTCAGCCAGAGCACCAAGGCCCTGACCCTTGTTGAAAGGGTCACAGGATATTTAATTACCAGAACCCGTGTTTGATAAGTCAGCTGAGAAATGGCACTTTCAGTAGCATTGCATCCCCTAAAACCTTGATAGGGCCCGGGGATCAGTGCTGACTCACAAGAAAGCGCACCCTCTGTTGAGTCACTAACACTTTTCCCTGCAGCACAGCGCCCCCTAATGTTGCACTGGGACATTGGGTTCAGCTCTGACTGGGAAGGGAGAGTGCCCCCTACTGAGCACACCCCCACTCCCTGATGTACAGCACCACCATGGGCACTGAGGTGATAACTGTCTCTGAAGGGAGGGCGCCCCCTACTGCATCACCCACAGAGTTCCCTACAGCCCAGCACCACCTGGGTCAACACTGTCCAAAGGGCAGGGTGTCCTTTAGTGTGTCCAGAACAACGCTCCCTGCAGCACCCTGGGTTTCACTGGGTGTCTCCCATCCAAATACTGACCTGGCCCGGCCCAGCTCAGTTAAAGTACAGTGGAGCTCACACCCCAAGCGGCAGCTCTGCAAACAAAAGGCTCACTTCACTTTTCGCCATCCTGGGCGTAGAGCAAGGATAAGAGCCAAGCTGCATTGTCCGCTATAAACATCACAAGTTACAACCAACATCTTTCATGCCCACCTTAGATTGTGTAATTTTGTGCTTTTTGTTCAGAACGTAGACACCTTTGTCCACGGCCACTAGGCCGACATAAGCTTTGTGGTCTCCTTCCAGCTTGAGTTTCATTGGCGTTCCCGGCTCATGGATTCTCCTGTCTTCGTTGGAGGCTCCTTTCACCACTAGCTGTATGAAAGAGTGAAGGGAGAGGTTTTGTTTTAAAGCAGAGGGAGCAGCTATGAGCTTGTCCTTTGCAAAACATAGGAGAAAAGGAGGTAAGATCTCAGCTTCCTTGAGCATCCGAAAGTCTAGTTCTGATCTCAGTGGCAGCTGTGTAAATCTGGAGTAGTTCCACTGACTTCAGTACTGTTACTCCATATTCATGAGGGTGTAAACTGAGAGCACAATCGGACCCAATCTCCATGAGGTCCCTTTGTTCGAGCCATGATGAAAAGGTGACTTTGTCCCTCAGGCAGCCCTGAGAAATCTACAAAGTTTGAACTGTAATGGATCTGCTCCGTGGGCCCGATTCTGATCTCACACTGGTGTAAATCAGGAGCAATTAACTGGAGTTACAGCAGCTCAACATTGTAGTTACATCACAGTCAGGTCCCCTATAGGCATTAGGAGTTACATCTGCTGAATTCATGGGCCAGAAATAAGAATCTTACTCTTGTTAGCCCTGAAGAACCAGCCCAGCCCTGGGAGAGGGAACTGGAATCAATTCTGACTTTCCAAATCATCAGTAAAATGGCTAATTTTGGAGCAGATACAAAGCCAGATACTCAGCTGGCGCAAGTCAGTATAGCTCCATCCACTTCAATCCACAGACTCTTTATTGCTGAGCTAGAGGGAACCACAGCTTGACTCCCGTATCCCAGAGTGGGTTGACAGCATTGACTTGTGGGGACTGGGGAACATCTTTGTACATGCAAATCGATCAAATCTGTTCCAGAATGGGAGACAGTCAATGAGAAGCCCCACAGTGCCATTTTTAGAGTCCCTTTTGAGAGTCAGTCGGCCCCTTCATAGGTATTAACATGTAGAAGGCCAACTTGAATATCAACCTACCGTTCCCATGCAAGTGTCCTGGATGTCCAGCCAGACCGAGTCTGCTACAATCTCCGAATTTCCTACTTGGTAGTAAGCCACGATGCGGAATGAAGGGATGAGGTCTGGAGTGATGGGCAGGGACATGGTCACCAGATTTTGTCCCGCCTGCCTGGCCTGTCTCCCTACATGAATGATCTTCCCTTTGTTCAGGATCTAACAGGGAAACATGAGATGTGGATTGTTAAAGGCCACAAGAGTTAACACAATGCGTGATTTAGATTCCATGAATCTTCCCATCCACCAGTTTTCTACTAGTAAGAGATGGTCACTTGCAACTTTTCAGATGGGCATTTACATCTGAGCGGAGAGAGGAAAATAAGCTAAAATCCATGTGTTGCAGGAATAGGGTCTATATGCGGTGGTGCTAATATTCACCAAATCTGATTCCCAAATCTAAGTATTGTTTATGTTTCACCAACAGAGACCATCCCTCCTTTCCCCCATCCCACTCACCAAATATACTTCATATCCGTGCTATATGGCAACTTTATTATTTGACTGTCCAGCTCTAAAAATAACAGAGTGGACCTACTACTCTGCACTGAAAAAGTCGCAGTAACGTCTAGTGTTCAGAACAGGGAACTGAGAGCAGGGACTCCTGGGTTCCATCCCCAGCTCGAAGAGGAAATATGCTCTAGTGAGTGCACGGGGAGGAGTCAGGACTCCTGGTTCCAACCGCAGATCGAAGAGGATGTATGGTTTAGTGGCGAGTGCAGAGGCATGGTTGTTAGGACTCCTGGGTTCTGTCTCCAGCTCCTGGAGGAAGTGGGCTCTATTGATTATCACAGGGCCTAGAGTCAGTAACCAGAAGTGGATAAGGGGTCGTCCCCATGACTGACTATTTCATTCACACTGCGACAGGGTGCTGGGAAAAGGGTTGCAGCTTCAGCCCTCTGTCATGCCCACTCCTCGCTAGGGGAACAAATTAGAGCAGGCTGGAGGTAACCTGGCCCTAATTGAAGAGGCAGAGACATCTGCTACCTAATTAGCCTGTGGCTGCATAAAAGTCTCAGGGGAAGGAAGCCAAGGAGAGCAGGAGAAAAGGATAAAGGAAGGGAATGAAAGCAGGGAGGTAGCGCTCCCTCCCTCCTGCCTGCAGACGATGAAGGGTTACTTGTTCATGGTGAAACAGTGGTGGGAACAAGCCTGAGAATAAAATGCACCAGTGCACTGTGTTTACTAAACCCAGGGTCTCAGAGTGACTTTGTGAACCTAGCAGAGGCAGGAGCCAACCGGGCCCTGCCACACTCTGCTACACACATAATCAACACACTGCCTGACTGGGAAGAATTCTCTGCTACAGGTTCTCCTTACGCGCAGTGGGACTATTAAAGGACAGGTGGAAACTCAAATGATGCCTAATTTCCAGGAGATCCCAGTACCCAGGGACGCAGCACTTACTATGTAGGTGAAATATTGGATCTGGTTCAGAACAGCTGGATTGTTGCTCTTCAGGTGGAAATTCACAGGTAAGTTGTCTCCAGATTTGAGCTCAGAAGCCGTCACCGCCAGATGGAGATAGTTCTGAGACCCTCCTTGGGACTGATAGGCTTCAGCCACCATGGACTTAGAGGCCTGGCGGTTTGCTGGGAGGTTGGGATGGGCAGTTTTTACCTGCAGGGGAGGTGGAGATAAAATCCTAGTTGAATCTGGGAGTGAGCTTAGGGTCTCTAGCCCCTCACGCTGGGTCACACCATGAGCAATAGCAAAGGAAGCTTCCATTGTTGGTGGATTCTGCTGCTAACAGCCATTCTAAGCATGACACCTCAGAGAAACGCCAAATGCCACTTTTAATTGGCCTGTCGCTTCAGCACAGTCCTGCTGGGACTCCAGATTTCTGGACTGTCAGAGAACATGTCCCTGAACAGAGGAGACTGCCTTGCCCCTTGCAGGAGAGAGGAATATAGAGGGATTCTCTCAAGTGGCTGGACACAGATAGATCCAGTGTTCTCTTGGGCTTTGTAGCTTGAGCCTGGTGTCACCTCACAGGGTCTTCAACTAAGCAGCCGTGCGCTGTCTGCAGGCCTCCTTTGCTGCATGGTGGGTACCTTCATTGTGGCAAGGGGAATAATCTGGACCTGCTTATGCTCATGTCAATGTTTTCTGGGATCTCTTCTGGCCCCATCATGGAGCACTGGTTACATGGTGATCAGAGCATCTCCAAAACCCAATGGCATACAAAAAACTGACCCCAGGTGCAGATGGAATGCACAGAGTTCAGTTACCCCCCTGCTCAGTGCATGAGAGGGGAGTGAATGCCACCAACAGGGCATTGCCCTCAGGGTGCATATAGTACTTAGCCCAGACTCAGCGTTAGAAGGTTACTCACCGTGATGGCAACCTGCGGCCTATCCCCGGGCATGTTTATAATCAGCTTGGCAGTTCCATCTCCCTGGGTCGACCCAGATGACTGGAATCCTTCAGCCTGTACTCGGACACGGGGGGCTGGAGAGCCATCGGGGTTTGTGACGTAGACCTGAGGGGCACAATCAAAAAGGGATCCATCAAATAAGGGGTGCAGCGCTCCCTGCATCCTAACTTCAAATCAAATTGCATGTGTAGCATCTCAGGTCCATACCCTCAAACTTCAATGGGAATTAGGCACCTAAATAACTCTGAGGAATGGGGCCTTAATGATCTGCTGTATCACACCACAAAATACACACACATTTTAAAAACTACAAGCATACAAAAATATAAAACCACAACTTCAACCCTTCTCCTGAATTCAGTTTACACTTTTATACACCCAACAAAACAATATACAAAAATTAAGAATAAATTGATTCATGTAGGCCAGAGAGGAAATTAATTTCACACTAATCTTTTCTTGTTTTGGCCCCAGGCAAATAAGGCAACTGCCCATCTAACCAAAACACACAGAGGGAACACACACACACACACACAGCCGACTGTTATCAACATTAAACAGAGCAGAGCACCACACTGGTGGCATCTGACAACAGTACCCATGCTAGCTTTAATTTCACTACCCCGGGTCCTGGAACAGTGAAGCCAAGGCAGCGTGAGCATCAGCGCGGGCTAGCGCCATGAGTAATTATCCAGGGTGGGCTTGTATAGCTAGCGCTGCCGCAGTTTCACTGTTCCTGGACCCAAGCTAGGTGATGGAAGCTAGTTCAGGGATGTCAGCTAGAGCTCCAGGCGCACCCCGTGACTGAAGTCTAGACATACCCGGGTCTGAAAACCCTCAAGACTGCAGAGATCAATGGCCTTGCAAAAGCCATGGGCATTTTAAAGGTTTAAACCTATTACGCTGTTGCTCCAAACCAGATAAGCAGCTGCTCCGACGGACTCCCTTTCCCCCCCTCCCTCCCGCCGTGCTGTTTCTCTCCTCAAGCAAACACTAGCTGTAGACATTCATCCCCCTGCCTGCCTCATTCACAGCAAACAGGAGCTGTGTTTGTTTTTTAGATAAGCAGCTCCGGGAGCCCCAAGTTCACAACAAAACAAAGAGAGGCATCATAACAAAACAAAGAGAGTTCTTTAGTTAAAAGCATTATGGGAAAATCTGGAGGCCAATTACAGCGCTTTTGGTGGCCACACTGGCGGAGCAGCGCTGCATCACCAGCGCTGCAATAGTTATACCCGAGGCAGAGCAGGAGTACAGCCAGCGCTGCAGCCAGGGAGATGCAGTGCTGTATGTGCCTTGCAAGTGTGTACGGTGAGTAAGTTGCAGCGCTGTAAACCCACCACCAGCGCTGCAACTCTCCAGTGTGGCCAAGCACTAAGTTCTTATACCACCCTCATCACCCTAGTACCCACAGTTCTCTCCTCTTTATACACCTCAGGCAACAGTGGGCATGATCCAGAAGAAGAAATATTACCATGAGTTCAAATGGCATCCCCGGCTTGAAGTACTTGGGTGTTTTTGTGAAGTGGATCTGATAGGGAGATGTCACAATGTTAATTCCGGTTCTCTCTGCTTCCACCATGTCGCTGCCTACAGAGAAAAGCCCATGGGTCAATTAAGGACAAAATTTGTATTGCCTCGCTCAGTTTTAAGGTCCAGGCTAAAACACAAGGAATAGGCCATGGTCAGATGTTGATTCTTGTGATTTCATCATGAGTCTCCTGTTTAAATTCCTTGTCTTCAAGCCCCAGCTGCTAGAATCACCATATGGCATGAGAATCTCAGCTGTCATTTAAAAGAAGAAATAAGTTTCTAACCCTCCTGGTTGCAGAGAAAAGCTTCAAAACACGTCCCAAGTGCAATCTAACACCTCAAAAGCCAGGAGAGAATGAAAAAGCACCCAAAGTTTATTATTTTAAAAAACCTCATGATTTTTTCATATGATCTCTTGATTTTGGGAGTGGGGGGACTGACTTGTGATTTTTGCACATCAGGGGTTGGCATTACTGCAGGATATTGAGCCTGATTCTGTTCTCACACCAGTATAAATCAGAAATAAGTCCCCTGTAGTCAGTGGCACTGTAGCAGTGAAAACAGAATCAGTCCCTTTCATGCTAAAATGACTTATTTTAGCTTTTAAAGATGCAACAAGAAAGAACAAAAACAAAGTCTCTGAGAGAGAGAGAGAGCACAGTGTGTGTGTATCTATATAATAAGATTCCAGGACTGTCACTCTGTCCATGTACCACTCTGAAGCCTAGAACGTCTGTTGCATCTGTGTGAAGTGATGGAAGCAGCTATACAAGCAAGACAAGGTCTCTTTTTAGTTACAATATCACCAGGTTCAATCGTCTCCGGGATTTGAAGTCTGTTACAGGCCAATTTTTAAGTCCCCAGCCATTCTGACTTTACCAGCCTGGTGTACAGCTCCAGTAAGGCATATGCCATGCCAAGAGTCCTAGACCATTGTGATAATCACACACAACTTTACCAACCAATCACCACCCTTACTCTACTACTAATTTGCATGCAGTAATGTCATTGGTTGTTTGGATTACTTGGTCCAATTGCCACACCCATGCAACGGCACAGGCTTTCAGCTACTAATTTCATCTGTAACAAGCTACAGCTGCTCGGAACAGAATGGCTGCTCCCTCTGCAGAGAAAGTTTAGAAATCATAGCTATGTAGAGCTGGAAGGGACCGCAAGAAGTCATCTACTCCATCCTCCACACTGAGGCAGGAGTACGTATGCCCAGACTATCCCTAAGAGCTGACCCAGAGCTCTTAGAAATGGTAAGCTGCAATGCACAGAAAACAAAGGTGCAACAGTTTCAAGCTACTTTTGCTGGTGTAAATCTGGAGTTATTCCGGGTGTGACACTACATCCCATATTCTTTATAGAAATATTGTTATAATATAATTACAGCATAACTGAGATATGTTTTATGCAAGATGGGTCTTGTGAGATATCATTGGAAAGGTTATGATTTACTGAATATGAATATATATGTATCTTAAGTTAGAAATATTTACTATACATTGTACTACAAAAGTATTTGCACCTGGAGAACGCCCACCAGACAAAATGCCATCAGTCTGGCTGGCTAGCTGGATACAAGTCAATAGACTATTAGGGAGAACAATAGGACTTTGAAGAGGGTAATCTCCCATCTTCCTGGGATGCTGCAAATGGACTTTGAGTTATGGCTGCAAGGTCATATGATTAAGTCACCTAATACTAGACTCCATAATAAAATTAGTACTTTTCCACTGGCCAGGGGTGGGAATCACCCTGGAAGAGAAGCAACAAAGAGTTCTGTGGCACCTTATAGACTAACAGATGTATTAGAGCATAAGCTTTCGTGGGTGAATACATCTGTTAGTCTATAAGGTGCCACAGCACTCTTTGTGCTTTTTACAGATCCAGACTAACACGGCTACCCCTCTGATACTGGAAGACAAAGGATTCCCGCCATATGTAAAACTTATTTAAAGCAGGGAAGTGAGATAATCAGGGTCAGTTCTTCACTGAATGCCCACCCAAGATGACTGCTGAAAACACCTAAGACTGATCTGGGGAAGACAGGACTGAACTCAGGCTACAGTGTTTCTGACCTGTGAAAGAAATACCTGGAGTTTTAAGCTGCAAGCAAGAGCAGCTTGCCTTCAAGAAACTCTGCAATCTGCCTAAAACAACATTTAGGGTGAGAAATTACTGCTTGTAACCAATTTCTTTAGTATCTGAACTTATCTTGCATTTTTGTTTTGTTTGCTGGGTAATCTGTTTTGATCTGTTTGCTATGCCTTATAATCATTTAATATCTATCTTTTGTAGTTAATAAACTTGTTTTTGTTTTCTCTAAAACCAGTTTGTGGAATTCATAACTGGGGAGCAAAAAGCTGGGCATATCATCCTCCACATTGAGGGAGGGGGTGAATTTCATGCGCGTAGACTGAACAGTTCTCTGTGCAGTGCAAGACGGTACAATTTTGGGTTTACACTCCAGAAGGGGTGTGCACTTGAGTGCTGGGAAATTCCTTAGCTGAAGCCTTCCCGTGCAGAGCTGATTTCAGTGTCTGTGTCTTTCTGCAGCTGGGCGTGTCCCTCCTCGGTCTGTGCTGGAGGAGGCTTGAGAGGGCCTGGATCAGCAGGACAGTGTAAGGGAGCCCAGGCTGGTGGAAAGGGCAGGCTCAGTGGTACCCCAGCGGGGGAGAGGAACCTGTCACACCAGATTTACCTCAAAGCAAATGAGATCAGAATCTGGCCTGCAGCCTTTAAGAGCTGCAGAACCCTAAGCAGATAGGGCCTTATGCATCTAAATCAACACCTTGAACTGCACTCGGCACCAGTTTGGAACACCAAGTGAATAAAGCACTTGGCTGTGCACTTATTGCTGATGCTCACCAGATTCTGTCAAAACGGTGACAGAGACGTAGAGCGAGTGGCCAACCAGTTCGTTCAGGTTGGCAAACCGAGCCTGCAGCATCGCTCTGGTCAGCGTTGCTTCCCCATCTCCGTCTTCTATCTAGGAAGGGAGAGAGAGTTTCATGACCTCACCCACACAGTTTCCCAGGAGGCATGAATCCCTCCTCACCACAGCTGAGAACAAGAATTACCGAGATTCTCTTGAGAGACTGTGGGATACTCCTCTTCTCATCATCCATCTTCACCCCAAAGAGGACAAAGGCATGGCCATCTAGTTTTTTCCCATATAGGTACCTGGAGGAGATACGGATGGGTAAGAGGTAAGATAGGTAAGGAAACCTATTGCTGAATATTATGGCCTCATGCCACAATTCTCCTCTATAGGCCCAGCTCCTTGGTCAGTTTCTCTCTCCCATGTTCCACCATGGTAAGAAGTGGACCATCATGGCTATGGTGCATTATGGGAATTTAATTCCAGATAGCAAGTCCAGCCCATGGAGAAGAATGGAAAAATGAAACACCTGAATGGCAACTCTCATGAGGCACTGCGCCAGCATTTCTGGATCACAAGGTTTTCAGACTTTTTTTTTTCCCCATTTTTGGACATTGGTTTTTGGATAAAAAAAAAACCAAACAGAAAAAGGATGCTCTTCGTGAAAAAAAAATGTTTAGTGGAAAACATTCCCAAAGTGATGCAAGACTTAGGTTTCTTTCTGCACTAAAACCTGTGGTTGCTACCCCACTCAGCTGATCCCTTCCATCCGCTCACAGACCCACCTCGCAGTGATAGAAACCCTGAATTCTTCATTGCTATCGATGTATAAAAACTTCTCAGATGGTTCCAATATGACTTCGAAACTCGGCAACACTGGAAAAACGAGAGGAGAAAAGGAGAACATTGAGCTTGTAGGAGAGGGTGGGTTGCCAGCAAAGCCAAGCCAAATGGAGAGTCTGCTCCAAGATGGTGTCAGGAGAGTAGAGACAGACCCGTTCCCTGAGCCTGGGCCTGGTGGATGCCAGATTCTTACCGTACTCCTTAACATCAAATTGTGCACTGAAGGTCTGCTGAGGGGAGTCTTCATACTTGGCTGTGATCTTCCAGGTTCCCAGACTGGAGGAAGGAAATAAGAAGGAACACTGAATGCACTTAACACACACATTTCGCAAGGCCCACCTGGCTCACTTCTTTCTCCAGTAATTTTATCGGTTCCTGAAGGTAAATCTGAGCCATACATGGAACTCAAGCCATCTTCAGGGAACTACAGGAAACCTCAGACAAGTCATTTTTTGCTGCACCTAGATGTTTTCATGAACCAGAACTAGAGGCAGGGACTTGGAGCAAAACATCAACCTTTGGCCAGCAAGGTTTGGGAAGTTTGGATCGAAACTTTATGGCCGGCACTTGTTTCTACAGTCTGCGTGGACCAAAACCCTCAATCCAAACACCCCCAAATTTAAGGAAACTCTAATCCAAACCAAAATCAGGGCCCTCACTCACCAGCTCACTGATGCAATTTTCAGAGTAGTTGAGCATTCATAAATCCCACTGAATGGGAGGTAGGATGCTCAGCACTTTTGAAAAACAGGCCAACAGGGCCTAATCCTGCCTTCACATACTCTGGAATAAATCAGGAGTAATGGCAAGGAAGTCAGTGCAACTTCATTCTGGTGTCTGCGTAGACTTGGAAAGATTTTTTTTTATTGATACGTGTCATTGATTTCACTGTGCACACGCATACCGACAAAAACACATTTATATAAATAATATCAAAATTTACAGATAGGCAAAGCAAGAAAAATGCTGCTTGAGAACTTACTACAGTTTGATTTAAGGCTTTATACTTTGTGTATTTGGCCATATGATTATCCACTGAAACTATAAGAAATATAAATCAAATTATGCCAAGACTGGGTATCATAGAATATCAGGGTTTGGAAGGGACCTCAGGAGGTCATCTAGTCCAACCCCCTGGTCAAAGCAGAGCCAATCCCCAGAGAGATTGTTGCCCAATATCCCTAAGTGGCCCCCTGAAGGATTGAACTCACAACTCTGGGTTTAGCAGGCTAATGCTTGAACCACTAAGTTCTCTCCACTCCTCTCAATCAGGGGCGGCTCTAGGTATTTTGCCGCCCCCAGCATGGCAGGCAGGTTGCCTTTGGCGGCTTGCCTGCGGGAGGTCCCCGGTCCCGTGGATTCAGCGGCATGCCTGCGGGAGGTCCCCGGTCCCGTGGATTTGGCAGCATGCCTGCGGGAGGTCCCCGGTCCCGTGGATTCGGCGGCATGCCTGTGGGAGGTCCGCCGAAGCCGTGGGACCAGAGGACCCTCCGCAGGCATGCCGCCAAAGGCAACCTGCCTGCCGCCCTCACGGCGACTGGCAGAGCGCCCCCCATGGCTTGCCACCCCAGGCACGCACTTGGCGTGCTGGTGCCTGGAGCTGCCCCTGCTCTCAATAGATATGTGTCAGGAGCATTTGTTTTCTCCATGTCACTTGGAAATGCCTGTAGGAGATGATCTAGCTGATGGGCCACACACAGTAACTAGCTCCACATCATCTCTTCTGTTTCCCTGCCCAACTCCTGCAAAGCTCTGCTCCGTCCAGGCATAGTAACATCCGGGCAATCTACCTGATAATCTCCGGCAAGTTATGGCTCAGGGAGAAGATGCCTGATTTCAAGGGAGCGGAGATGGGAATCTGCTTGACAATAATGGACTCAGGGGTCTGGAAAGGAAACAAGTTAAGAGTTTAGGGAGAAAAATGCTTCCAATTGCTCTTCACAACATCACCTGCCACGTTTACATTCCTGGGTCGGTGGAGGGTTCTCCATACTTCCAACAATAGCATGTAACAATCTGGACTTCACTGATTGGTTTGAATTTCTTAACTATCCAGAGACACCGGAAAAACTGACAAATCTCTCCTGACCTTCTGAGATGGCTCAGCGAGGCCAGCAAAGAACTCAAGGAAACAGCTCGGAAGACTGAAGAGCCTCCATGGCAGAATCTTGCAGACGCCAGGCTTAACCCTGAGCTATCTGCAAACCTTGGAGGTGCCCAAAGGGCTGCATCGCTTTGCCAACCACAGCTGCTCCCCATCGCAAGGTTCCAGCTGGTTTTGCTGCTGCTCAGGGCAGAGTGTCAAAGAAAGGGGAAACTGAGTCAAAGAGGAACTGAAGGGACAGATGTGTTCTCTCCACTCCCAGCTGGCTGAGGTGAGGAAAACCCTGGAGGATTATTGCCCAGGGTTTTGCAGCTGATTTATTTTATTTTATGGATCATAAAACCCAGTGGAAAGGGCCTGAACAGGACTAACACCTGGAGCTATAATCCCAGTTCCTGCCACCAGTTTACACGTCCTTCAAAGGGCTCCTTGCAGTGGCTCCTTGTCTTCAGCCTTCGCAGACAACCACCTGCCTGGCTCTTCCCGAACTTTGCTCAAGCGTTAACACTGTTGCAGAACCGCGGGACCTCCCCCAAGAGCTGCCTGGCTGCTGCCCCTGCAAACTTTGTAACCTCTGTAATGACTGGGGGAGAATTTGGACGCCAGAAGTTTGCAAAAAGAGTCCTCAGACAATCATTTGCTTTTCTTCTGGCCATACCATGTTGCTGCTACACGCAGGGAGTCTATGCAGCCTCCTCAGTCACAATAAATCACTGCACATTACCCAGACAAGTGGCTAAACCCACCTATCCCACCACGGGCTCACTCAGAACAGGGACCTCACCTCAAACTCCACGATCACTGTCTTAGACACCGGTTCCAGTTTGTGACCCACGGTGAAGATCCGGTAGAGGACTGAGAAAATAAAGAGAGAAGAGAGGGACATCGTTAACTGATAGATACCTTGGCCCAAACTTAGGTGTCTAAGTCTGATTGAAACCAACAGGAGTTCAGTGCCTAACTCCACGGAGAAACTGAGCCATCAGCCCCTATCAGGGGTTGTTTCACGATAGCCTCTTTCTACAGTTGGAGATCTCCATGGCTTTTTAATTTAGGCTGTTGTCTTGCTTTTCTCCCCTGTCCCTAAGTACCAGGTGGGAGGGCTTTGTCATTGCAGGGACTTGTCCTGCTCTGAATGGCCTGGGATTAGCAGCTCCTATTTCACAAAGGCTTTGGGATGGTCGTCAGATGGGGACATGTATCTTGGTACAAGATGTAGCAGAACCAGTCACTGTGATTTCAAAAGTTCCATCGCCCATTCTCAATCCAATGGCCCACCCAGTCTTTCGGTATCTAACACTCCACAGGACATCCCAGCTAGGATGATGCTGAAGGGTGAAATATTGCAAATTCGTGGTGGCAGAGTCTCTGCTCCAACTGTCCTCCATCTTCAATCAGACAACAAGCAAAGCAATATGCACAGGATGGCCCCAGCAGCCCTGCTGTAGATATGGCATGACATCAGCAGCTCCCATCCCTTCCCATTAGAAGGGACCAGGAGAAGGCAGTACCTGTAGACCCGGGGGTATAGATGGTTTTATCCGTCTGGATAAAGATGTATCCACTGTGGAAATGGACCAGAACCACTTTCTCCAGGGTGTGCTGAGGGAACGTAGCCTTGACCACAACATACTGGTTTTGTTTGGAATCTTTCTTTATGTCTTTGGTGGGAACCTGCATGAGAACAAGAGCATGGATGAGTTCTTCCTGCTTTTACTCACCTCCACAAGGGATGCTCTATGCAAAAGTGTTAACAATGCTTAAGTCATACGTGGAAAGAATCCATAAGAAACCATGGCCTTTTACTAACCCGCTCTACATGCAGTTCCTCCAGCAGCTTACACAGCTGCGAGCAGATGGTGGGTCTCCTCACTGGGGAATACCCCAGGTGGAGGGGGATTCCCAGGATGGCACAGTCAGTGTAGGTCACCACCAGTGAGTCAGGCCAGGCCATTCGGTCCTGTACCCATTGTCCGGTCACCTCCTGTTATATGGAATGTTTGTTAACCAAAGGGCATCCCATGGGTGCCCTGCTGAAGTCAGTTCTACTGCACTGATGTGCTCCCAACTATTCCTACTGTGCTCCCCTAAAACTGTAACATCTTGGAGACCTTCCCTCTGTCCCCTCAACTCTCCATTCCTGGCCAGGACTTTGGATCAACTCAAAACGAGAATCCTGCTCCACCAGGGAACCCCACCCAGAAATGATGCTGTGCCCAGTGCTAACGAGGGACAAGACTTGGCAAGCTCTGAGCAAGTTTCCCAGGCAGTGCAAACATGAGCCACAGGGCATATGGTTATGTACCTGATCACAGAACCTCGGTGCATTGAATGAAAAAGCTCCCAAGTCAGCTGAGACACAAATAATTCGCTTTGAAGGGTTAACAGGAATTAAGACCAAGGTATCCACCAAAACTCTTGTGACTTTAACCATTTCATAATCATCTTTTTTTTTTTAAATTTGCAATGGAAAATGCCAAAAAATGAACAAAATCATGTCAATTGCATGTCCACCACCGTAATACCTGAGTATCTTCCAGTTGGGCATTAAGAAACAGAACTAATATTTGTCCAATGGGGTTTGATGTTAGATCTCACTGTGATTCAGTTTATCTATTCAAGTTATTATATGGCCCCTATTATCATATCAGTATATTATTACCCATGTGCCTCAATTTTAATGCATTTTCCCTCACAGCATGCCCTCCCCCTGCGCCCAGAATAAAGAAGGGCTATTACCTATATTTCAGAGATGGGGAAACCCTGAGGCACAGAACAACTTATCCAAGGATGCAGAGAGTCTGTGACAGAGCTGGAAATCAAATCCAGGTCTTCTAAGTCCCAGTCTAGCACCCTAACCACCAGACCACCCTTCCTCTCAACTTTTTCTTCTACCTCCAAATTTGGGGCACCTCAGTTTTTAGGTCCCCAACAAGAGACCCCTCAGTGTTTATCTGACTAGTTAGCTATATGCTCCCATCACTAATAGATTCCTAGATGTTACGGACCAAAGGGACCAACCTGATCAGCTAGTCTGACCTCCTGTATAACTACGGCCCAACCAAATTCATAGTCCATTCTGGTCAATTTCATGGCCATAGGATTTGAAAATTAGTCAATTTCATGTTCTCAGATGTTTATATCTGAAATTTCAGGGTGTTGTAACCGTGAGGATCCTGACCCAAAAGGGATTCATGGGGGGGGGGTCGCAAACCTGTTATGGGGGGGTCATAGGATTGCCATCCTCACTTCTGCACTGCCTTCAGCTTCCTGCAGCCGCAGGAGCTTCCCAGAGGTGAAGGTGGGTCTGATCTCCCCCGTGCTTCTGGGAGTGCCCCAGCCAGGGGCTCCTAGCTGCTAGTCCTGGCCGGGCTGGTGAGGGACAGGACTTCCTTTTCCCCTGCACAGCCCTCGGGAGATCAGACCCACCTCTGTGTACCTCCCCTGGCTGGGGCGTTCCCAGCAGTATGGGGGAGATTAGACCCACCTCCTCCTCTGGCAACCTGCTGTGGCTGCAGGAAGCTCTGGGGCTCCTGCCCAGCACTAGAGCTTCCTACAGCCAGGGGAGGTACCCAGAGGTGGGTCTGATCTCCCCCAGAGAACAGCTGTGCAGGATAACAGTAAGTCCTGTCCCTCCCCAGCCTTGAGGGGACTAACAGCTGGAGCCAGGGGCATAGTAGGAGCCCCCGGCTGGGGCGCCCCCAGCCCTGCCCCTTCTCCTCCCCTCCAATAGCTAGATTTCACAGAGAAGGTCTGATTTCATGGCCCGGGATGTGTTTTTCATGGCCGTGAATTTGGTAGGGCCCTATGTATAACACAGGCCATAGACTTTCACCCAGCAATTCCAGCTCATAACTTCATGCTGGGCTAGAGTGTCTTTTAGAACGACATCCAACCTGGACAGGGTCTGAACGTCTCGGTATTGCAGAGTTGGGAGCCAAAATATTGGAGGCTCCTGTTGAAAGTGATACCGTTTGTTTCACTGGATGACCTGAGACTGGAGTTTTACGCACCTTTATTATGGCTGTGCCCATCATCCCATTCGCAGGGTTGAGGTTGGTCTGGACCTGGTATAAGATGTTTTTCTTAAATGGGAAGTCCTGCACGATGATTGTAACCGCAATGGGGACATTGAGGCCATGGGCTTCCACCACGACCGTCTCTTCACTCTCCACCCGCAGGACGTTGGGTGTGATCAGGGAGTAGCTGTGAATGGCAAAAAGGTCGATTTGATTCATTCAGTCAGTATTTAAAACCCCACTGGCTGCGATTCCCACATCCCCAAGGAGGTTTTATGCCAAGCTTGTTACTGCAGTTTACAAGTTATTATTTGCTTTACAGCAGCATCTTGAAATCCCAACAGCGACTGAGGCACAGTACAAACACAGAGTAAGAGAGAGTTCCTGCCCCTAGGGGTATGTCTACACAGCCGCTGGGAGGTGTGACTCCCAATTTGGATAGACATAGGACTCGTCTACATTAGGGGGGTTTTCTATCGGTGTAGATAATGCACCATCCATTCCTCCATCAGCCTAGCCGCATCTACACCGGCAGTTAGGTTGGCTTAACTACAGTGCTGCTTAAACCCTCTGGGCAATGTAGCTGGGTTGACCTAAATGTTAAATGTAGACCAGGGCACAAAGGTGCTAGCTCTGATCGAACTGGTTCCTAAAAATTGCAGCAGGGCCATGGCAGCTGGGGCCCAAAGTGCACTAAGACAAACTGCACTAAGGAACTGTTAGTACACATTAACAGTGTCCTCACGGACAGTTGGTGTGCAGTGGGGGGTAGATTTACACCTCAGTTTGCTGTGAACTAAGTCTTCATGGAGACAAGCCCTTCCAAGTCCAGTTGACTTTGCCCCTAAATCACCTAGGCTGTCTGGAAAATCTCCCCTTAGGCAATGGCATTAAAGCAAGGTTGCCGCCTTCCTGGAGAAATAATTGACTGATTACATCACCCACAGTGTTGTGAATTCAAAAGGAAGTAAGCCTGGAGGGAAATAAGTTTTGCTAAATATCAGCCAAGTTATCTGTGTGTCACTCCGGTATGAACGCTGATGGACGATTGGACAAGAGTTTTTCATCCAGATAAAGATCATACACACACACACACACACATAGGTGAAAAGTTCAGGGCATAATGCACTCCTGTCCCTAATGAAAATTGCTGTGAGTGGATGTGTCCTCTGGCCTGATCCTCTGTCACCGCTGTTGCCACTTTTCTGAAATGGGGTGTCCTGCTGTACACAGATACAGTAGGGAATGCTCTTCCCTTTAAGTCAGTGCTGACCCCAATGCCCTGGCACGGTGCCGGGGGTGCTGCATTCCAACTAACTAAGTTGTGGCTCAGAAGGGGGCGCTCTCTTCCAACTCTGTGGTGATCTTGATATCCCACTTTGATGCTAGTGCTGTGCTGGTGGGGGCAGGCCCGGTTTAACCCACATGTACTCAATGCTCTTGCACTGGGCCCCCATCTCCGGGGGTGCCTGTCCACTCGGGCGGGGGGTGAACAAAGCCTGTCAGCTTATTTTATTTGGTCCATCACAGTCCAGTTTGGGACAGCTGAGCCGATGGCACCAGGACCAGGATGGGAACAGAGGCCCCCACCACAGGTATGCTATGGTGACAGCCAGTGGGCTGGAGCAGGGAGCCAGGCCAGCCCCCTGGGACAGGAGCCACCATGTGGGGTAACTATGGGGTGAGCTCAGTCTCCAACACCCTCCTAGGTCCTCCCACCCCTTAGGGATAGTACCCAACCCACCCCTTCCCCCGGTCACACATTTCCCCACCATTTCCATTCCCAAAATTCTTTAATCTGGCACTGGTGGGGGGGAGGACTCAGCAGGGGCCCTGTCCCCTGGCAGTCAGTGCTGGGCCCAATGCCCCAGTGCGGTGCTAGGGGGCGCTGTGCTGCAGGGAGCAGGCTGGGGGGCTCAGTAGGGGGCACTGTCCCCTGGCAGTCAGTGCTGGGCCCAATGCCCCATTGCGGTGCTAGGGGACGCTGTGCTGCAGGGAGCAGGGTGTGTGGGTCAGTAGAAGGAGCTCTCCCGTCTGAGCCAGTGCTGACCCCAGTGCCCCGTGGGGAGGGCCATACTGTGTCCTCCTGCATTCCACCAACTGCGATCATATGGTCTGCAGCCAGCGTGTGTGACCCTGTTACGGAGCCCTCTGGAATGTACTGCCCTTTGCACGGCCTGACGCTGCCTAGAGAGGAGCATGCTGCGCTGGGGAGTCGTTGAGCACGGGCCATGTTTACTGCTCTGCAAGCAATACCAGGAGCACCTATGCAGGGCGTGTGCTTGGTACCAGCCGTCCACCAGAGCACTGTCAAAATGGACCAGGTAGGCCCCTGATGTTCCGCCGAGAAATCCTAGAGACGCAGGTCAGGGGTGAGACCCGGAGTGAGCCCTGCACAGTGGCTACCAAATCTCCTCTCTCCCTCCTGGGGGAACCCTCCCTCCTCCTTTCCTGAAAGTTGGCCCAGGCTCAGAAACAGGTTTCATAAATCTCTGGAACCCTTCGGGGAAAGCTGCACCGAGGTCTGTGTGTCTGGCCTGCAGCCCACCGTGGTGCATTCCCAGTGGGGTCAAGCTGCAAAACCCAGCCCCACATCCGGACGTCTGTCTATCACCCCGAAGTCTGGCACCCGGACGGCAGCCCCTCCAGCGCCATGGGGAGGGTGGGGACCCGACCCAGGCTCCGTAGGTGAGTTGGGTCATCCTGTCAGATCATCTCTCATGCAGCTTCTGGCTTCTCACTGGCTCAGCCGGTCCCTGAGGTAGGATGAACTTTTCAGCAGCCCCCTCCCCCCTGGTTCTGAAGGGGGGCATCCCTTGGAGTTTCCCTCCGTCACCCGCTCAGTGTCACGTCCATCATTTGGCCTTGGCCATAGGAGGCAGCACCAAATCAAACCAAACTACCTGTTCCTGACGCCTCCCTTTTATCACTGCCACCCCCTGGCACCAAGATCCCTTCCCAGCTTTAGAGCCAAGCACATGGGCTATTGGTCTGGCTCCTGGCTGTTCATCTGGCCACTCCAGCACAGACATGAACAGGCCGGGAGGCGGTAGCAATGCCAGGCAGCCAATCAGTCAGATGGACAATAGAAGCTTAGCCCCGGGGTCACACTCAGAGCACTCACCAGACATAGATCTCACAGCCCTTTACAGAGGTAGGTGTCGTGATCCCTCTTTCAGAGATGAGGGAGAGGCCAGCACAGAAAAGGGGAGGAACTTCCTTAAGGTCACACAGCCAGTCAGTGACTCAGCTGGGAATAGAGCCCAGCAGTTTTGACTCCTAGTCACACCACCCAGCTCTAACCACTAGACATCATTGCCCTCCCAGAACCCAGGCGTCCCCTGGATATCCCCATTGTGAGAGCATCAGGTAGAACCAGGGAGTTCTGACTCCCCTTCCCAACTTCTGGTCCCCCAGGCCCATTCCCTCCAACAGCTGGAAATAGAACCCAGGAGTCCTGACTCCCAGTGCAGTGCCCAAGTTGTGGACCACTGTGCTTCGGAAGCCCACCAGTCCCTTGGAAGTGAACTAGGTTCTGGTCTGCCTCATGCACCATAAGCAATCCCCTTAGCCAACGGAGTTACTCCAGTGTAACCAACTACCTATTGAAGTCAGTGGAGTTACTCAAGGTTTGCACCGGTTTACACTGAAAATAGAATTTAGCCCCACTGGGTGTCTTGCCGATGTAGAAGCTGAGCAAGGAGTTCAAGATGTGGCCTATAGAACCTGATTCTGGTCTCTTTTAGGGTCTGATCCAAAGCCCACTGAAGCCAAGGGAACGACAACCCCACTGATTTCAGTGCATTTCAGGACGGTGCAACACCATTGTTTTCAAAGGAGTTACTCCCAGTCTACACCTGGTTCACTTAGATCAAGTGAGGCTCAAAATCCAGTTTATTCTTTAAGAAAAATTCCATCTTCCAAACCCCACGATTAGCCTCGGAACTGAGCGAGAGAGAAGAGGGTTGGACCAGGTGAGGAAGAGAATTTCTGCAGCCTGCTCCCACTCCACACACACTAGCAGAGAAGAGAGGAAAATTGAGCTTGGTTTCCATTGGCAGCCATGTAATGAACCCAGGTTAATATCCTCATCACCGTGGCAGAAGCGCAGCGGTACTTACAGTTGGCTGTGAGAAACAGCCGGGAAGTAGAAAGCAAACACGGCCACCAGGTAGAGAGCAGAGCCCCCCATGGTGAGGACAGGAGGGTCAGGAGAAGTAGCTCCTCCTGGGCTATTTATCCTCGGAGTTGCCTGTAAGCTGAGCCCTTGTGCAAACAGCTGGGTGGGTTAGTCAGTGAGGGGGAGGAGCCCAGGAACCCTGAAAAGTTCAGAACAAAAGTTGTTTTCTTCACTAACTTGACACAAGAGTTTATTTGTCTTTCCAAGGGGGGGGAGTTGGAATTAGGGACCTGAGGCTGTGGTTGTGTTTCCTCCATGCCCAGGTGATAGCCACAGATCAGAATGGTGGGGCTCTGATAAATACCACAGTTCAGGCCTAGCATGGAGAAGGGGGGCTGGAAGTCAGGACTCCTGGGTTCTGCTCCCAGCTGTGAATGAGGAATAGGTTCAAGTGGGTTAAAGCGGGGGGTGCTGGGAGTCAGGATGCTTGGGTTCAGGGCCGGCTCCAGGGACCAGCATTCCAAGCTGGTGCTTGGGGCGGCATTCTGCAAGGGGCTGCAGTCCCTGTTTTGCCCCCAAGCAGCACGCCAAATTGCTGCCGCCGACAGCGGGGGCAGTCCGTGTGCCCTTAGGGCGGCACGTGCGTTTCTGCGGTGGCGGCAATTCGGCAGCAGCTTCTATGTTTAGCTGTCCGCGGCAGCTTCAGCTAAACATAGAACCTGCCGAATTGCCGCCGCCGCAGAAACACGCCTGCTGCCCTAAGGGCACACGGACTGCCCCTGCCGGTCGTGGCGGCAATTCGGTGCGCTGCTTGGAGCGGCAAAAACTGTAGAGCCGGCCCTGCTTGGGTTATATTCATAGCTCTGGGAGAGGAGTGGGATCTACTGAGTTACAATGAGGGGCCAGGCTGAGTATCAGGACTCCTGGGTTCTGTCCCTGGATCTGCCTTTTGACTCTGTTTTACCTTGGGCAAGTCCCGGGATGTTTCAGGAGGGGAAGTGGTCCCAGTCCTCAAGGGAGCGACGGAAGGATGGATCTCTCTGCCTGTCCCACTCGCTTGGATTGTAAAACCTTTGGGGCAGAAACTGTCTCTTAGGCCAAGACTCCGCTACACTCTGTTAGGGAATCTACGCTGCTGGTTGCAATGGTGGGAGTGCTAATAAAGACAGGGCACCAGCATGTTTGACCACTCGTCATCTACACCTGCTCTGTATGTTTGCACAGCACCTAGCACAAAGAAGGCCTTTGGGTGCTACTGCCAGGTAACATAAAACTGATCAAAGGAAATAATAATGTGGAATTAACCTGCGGAACTCATTGCCACATGATAGTCCTGCTTCAGGACATAAGGCAATGGGTGTTAAGAGGTAATGTCCCCCCTGGGCAGGCTATAATTGTCCACAGTAGAGTTTCTTGCACCTCACTCTGAAATGTCTGGTCATGGCCATGTTTGGCCTATGATCTGATCCGGTGTGGTAGTTCCTGTGCCCCTAAACAATACATCATTGTTGGCATCTTCAAAGCCATGTAGGAGATTCAGACACATTGTAATGGCAGATGGGTATCAAAATCCCTTGGGTGGCTTTGAAGCTCAAAACAACAATTTGCACAGGCACCGCTTAACCTATCGCTCTTCACCTGCAATAAACCTATAATCCAGTACCTGGCCTTTTAGAGGTTAAGCTCCTTGATGAACCAAACCTTCAGATCTCTGGGACAGATCCTCTGCTGGTATGAACCCGCCTAGCCCCACTGAGATCACTCATCTCAGAGTCTGTTTTTTCCTTCCTCTCGGTAAAAGCAAACCAGGGAAGGGTTAATGGGGGAAGGCAGGTTATCAGCTGCCTTCCAGTAACAGGTTTTTTTTCCTGGCAGTGGTATTTGGACAGGGCTTCAGTCTGGACAATATCCAAAGACATCCAGTTGCAACATATTTACTTATGGATAAACAGCCGACTGGGCTTACCTAACAATGAGTGTCACAAGTCTGAGTGGTGACAATGCCATATGGCTAGCGGGGCCAAGGAGGAACCAATAGAATGGGAGCGGTGAAAGTAAAAGCAACATGGTGTCATGGTTAAGGCAGCCGCCTGGGACCCAGGAGATCTGAATTCTCTTCCAGGCTCTGCCCCTGACCTGCGGTGTGACCTCTAGCATTGCCTCTGGATGATGAATCTGTGGGACAGAGCCACTGCCCCTTGCTATGTATGACCAGCGCCTAGCATGCTGGGCCCTCGAGGTGCTAATGCCGTATGAATAATAAATACAAAGCTGGGCAGATGCTCCATCATTAGCTCCATTTAAAACCCGAAGGCGACTCCTCAGCTGGCGTAAATGGCCCTACTGCCATTGACTTCGTTAGAACCAGGGCGGCTCTAGGTATTTTGCTGCCCCAAGCACAGCAGGCAGGCTGCCTTCGGCGGCTTGCCTGCAGGAGGTCCCCAGTCCCGTGGATTCGGCGGCATACCTGCGCGAGGTCTGCCAAAGCCACGGGGCCAGCAGACCCTCCGCAGGCATGCCGCCGAAGGAACCTGCCTACCGCCCTCACGGCGACCGGCAGAGCATCCCCCGTGGCTTGCCACCCCAGGCACGCGCTTGGCGTGCTGGTGCCTGGAGCCGCCCCTGGTTAGAGCAATGCTGGTTTGCACCAGTCGAGGCACTGGGCTCAGACCAATGTGTGAGCCTGTAGATGTGCCAGACTCACCCCTGCAGCACCTCCTGCTGGTTATCCTGGGAATTAGCTCAATCCAGCCCAGAGCACCCTCTGCAGGCCAGTGATCCACCTTCCAGCTACTGGCCCCTGTGTCCCCCCCAGGACCCCAGTGCCCCTTTAACTGGGTCTCCCCCCTCCCAGGGGAACCCCCACCCCACTATCCCCACTTTGCCTCAGTATTGGCTACTGCCCAGTCTCCATCTAGCCCCTGTTCACTGGGGCAGACTGCAGTATCAGCCACTCATCATCAGCAAAGGGGTTTGGACCTGCTGCCTTGGCCTACCCCTGGGCTGCCCCCTGCAACCCCCAGTACCTCTTGGCCTTATGCTAGGCCACAGCCTGGGGCTTTCCAGGCAGGAGCTCCCCAACTCCTCTGCCTTTCCCCAGCCCTGCTCCACTCTAGGTACCTTGTCTAGCTCCCTGCAGCCAGGCCCTTCTCCCTCTACAGGCAGAGGGAGAGTGTTTGGGCTCCTGGCTCACAACCTCTTATAGGGGCCAGCTGGGCCTGACTGGGGCATGGCCCCAGCTGAGCCTGCTTTCTCCAATCAGCCCAGGCTTCTTGCCCCAGCCCCAGCCCTCTCCTGGGATGTCTCAAGCCCTGCAGAGCAGGAGCGGGTAATCACCCCGCTACAGAGCCCAAGGCCTAAGACTTGCATTTACCGTAATAATCAGCTTTGCCTTTTGTTTTACAAGCAAGATTTTAATTTTTCCATCAGGGTGACAGGGAGCAAGTCATGTTTGTGGCCTGGTATTATGGAAACGCCAGCTGAGATTGGGGGCCCAGTGTCCTAGGCACTGTACCTACACTCAGCAAGATGCAGTCCCTGCCCCAAAGGGTTAATTTATACACTCAGGGTCAGGTCACAGGCTGGTCTCAGTGGAGTTACTGTATTGAATGAGTAGTGAGTATTGAATGGAACAGACCCTCAGCTGATGTCAAGCCATTTACCCCCATTCATGTCAGTGAAACAACACCTGTTTACACTGGCGGAGGCAACATCTGGAGTACTCCTGTTCTTTTTGCAGATTTTTCAAGAGGCCATCTGATCATGGAGTCTGACCTCCTGCAAAGCACAGGCTATTGTATTGCACTCAGTTCCCCCTGTATTGAGCCCAATAACTGATGACCCACTAAAGCATATACCTTCCGGAAAGGCATCTGGTCGCGATTTGGGGGTGAGTATACAATAATAATCCATAATCCACACACCAGCCTTGCAAACTTATTTTAACAGGCAGGTAAAATGGCATTAGTTGCCCCACGAAAGCCGAACAGTGCGACTTGGCAAATAGAAATAAACGTCATAACAGTAAGTTTAGCTTGAGGCGACCCCCACGAACTGCAGTTTATGGTCTGCACTTTATACTATTTGCCACAAGTTGCTACAGACAGAGCATAAAAGAAATGCAGCGTGCCCAATACGTGTAATTTGCAGGATTAGCGAGCCACCTTGTAGCTGCTGCGTGAAATATCCGGGGTCTGCATGCTTCTAGGCACACTTGCTGAATTTCAGACACAGGTTTCTGGAAAATTCCACCTTTCACGTTGAATAATTTAATATTAGATTCAGATGAACATGGCCCTGACCCTCCAACCCACAACAACCTGTGCACGTTATTGAACAAACACATGGGTGGACTGTGATCTCGGCTGGATAAAGAGCTGGGTTCAATACTCGACCAAGGAAGGATTTATTGGGCAACAGACCCCTGTTGCAATTTGCAAACAAGGGGGAACATGAGAAGTGGAAACCTATGGGGATTTTCAGGGAAAGGCAGGGCCTTAGTATCAGGGGCTAAAAGCTGCTATTATTGTGCTCAGAGTAAAGCTGGAAGAACCCCATTAGCTTTGCTGCATGCTGCTGCTTTGCGTACCAATTTCTTTTGCCTATTGTTTTATTGGCATGTCATACCACTGTGTTTAATTGCATGCCTCAGTATTTGCAGGTCGGATTATTTGCATGCCAGTTTGCTAGCATCTGGACGGCCTTACAGCTCACCCGCTGTCTTAGTTGTGTCAGCTGGGAAACACACATTCTTGAGCGTCTTGAGAGTGCTTCGGGGAAGTAATGTTGCAAGAGTCTCCCTATACTGTATTTAGCCTTGATGCTTTGGATCTAGTCGTGTCAGGTAGGGAGCGCCCTCCGCCTGGTGGGATTCCAACATGGAGCCTGTGAGCCAAACACAACATCTCCTGCTACTTGGTCTAACCTGAGTAATGAGCAAGCGATTGTAGTCAGCCCCTAGAGTGTGACATGATCACACCCGCTATGCCAGGGTATTGCAGTGGACTGAGAAGGGAATTGACAGTCAGGAGTTGCCCTGATCCTGTCTTCATGTGGCTAGCGGCTAAATACCAATTAATAGGAACTTTGGAGTCTGCTTACTCCGCTGTCTTCCTCCCAGGGCAGTGACCCTGTTTCTAAAGGGCACTGAACATGCAAAGTGTCTTCTGTGCTGTCTGGATGAAAAGGAAATACTCTAAATCGAGAGCCAAGATTAGAACGCAGGAGTCCTGACTCTCATTTCCCTCATCTAACCACTAGCCCCCATTTTCCTTCCTGTGCTGGGCCTAGAACCCAAGAGTTCTGAGTCCCAGTATACACACTGCTCTAACCACTAGCCCCAACTCCCCTGCCAGAGCTGGAACAGAGCCCAGGAATCCTGACACCCAGCCCTTTTGCTCCAACCTACCCCACTCCCTACCTATTTAACATAAAGAAGAGTTTGTTTTGTTGCTCTTTGCCAGGCAACTGCTGAGTTTTCTTTTCCTGGGGTTTCCTAAGAGGCCGGCGTGCCCCACACCTCACGTCCACAGAGATTACCAGGAAATTCCAACATGTTGTTACACTGGAAGGTACAAGGCACGTCTCCTGTATCTCCCACAGATACAGAGCTGCCAGGGGATTCAGGGGGCCTGGGGCAAAGCAATTTTGGGGGCCCCTTCCATAAAAAAAAGTTGCAATACTATAGAATACTATATTCTTGTGGGGGCCCCTGTGGGGCCCGGGGCAAACTGCCCCACTTGCCTCCCTCTCTGGGCAGCCCTGCACAGATACCCTCCCATTCCTGAACCCATGTCAGCTCTGGCGTTGCCAGTTCCTGTCAAACCTGCACAATCCTTGATTTCTTCACTGTTTACCCAGGATTGATGGGAAATAGAGGAATTTTTACTCTCAAACATATTCAGAGATTTCTCCAAATCTAAGGTTCATCACTTTGGTGAGGAGGATTCTGGGAACCTGTGAGCAGATGGCACCCGTAGCCTGTTCCAAACACATTACACACGGCCAATTTCACTCTCTTCCTGGAAGTTGGCTTTATTAGCAAACTAATAACCAGATACCAGGCTTCCCAGGCCAGCTTCCTTTCCCCAGGGTTGACTGTTTCTCAGCTGTTTCTCTCGCTGTGTCCCGGGCCACGCTGACAGTGGGCTCTGCGGATGCTGAGTCCCTGTGAAACTCAGGCCTTCATAGCTCACACTGAGCACCCTCAAAATCAGAGGCATTCAGAATTAAAAGCTGCTTTTGCTATTGAGCATCTGGGCTAATGTCACACAGCAAGCCCACGACAGGCGCAGAACCAGGTGTTCTTCCCCCACACCTTCTTCTCTAACCATTAAACCATACTCCCCTAGCGAGGAGTAGAACCTGGAGCCCCGACCACTCAATCCTCTTCTTTAACCCACTGATCGTAGTCCCCTCTTTAAGCTAGAGTAGAACCCAGAAGTCCTGAGCCCCAGTTCCCTTCTCTAACCATTAGATAACCCTCCCCTCCCTCAGCTAGGAATAGACCACAGGCCAGTTCTACCCACTCGATCCCACTCTCCCCCCGGAGCTGGAAATAGAACCCAGGAGTCCTGACTCCTTAGTTTTGTGTCTTAACCACAAGATCATCTTTCTTCTCCTTCCTGGTTCTTCCTTGATGTAGAAGGTAAACAAGACCTTATGGCACAGACAAGTTTATCTTGGCAAGTACGATCTCTGTGGATTGTACAGAGCACAATTGTCCCACCCTGCCTCTGTCCCAGCATCTCTAAGCCCTGACTCTGCTCCCTCCCCTTCACTGCATTGCCAGGGAACCGGCAGGATGTGCAGGTTGTTCAGGGGGTTGTCGTTTGCCTGAATGTCATTTAAAAAGGTTCACTTCCCCTCCAAGTGTCTGAAAGTCATTCCAGAATGGGGGGAGGGTGTTCCAGACCTCCCAACAGCCCTGGGGTTCATGGGACTGTCCCATTTTGACACCCTCCCAAACCTCCTGCCCTGGTTGGAGTGAACATTTCCTGCATTCTGGGTCGCCCAGAGGGGAGGGACGAAAGGGGCTGTTTGCCTTGGGCCCCCAGTTTGAGGGAGCCCCCAAACTCTGTGACACTGCGCCCTGGTGCACGGGTTTGCAGTGCTGCTCAGGTTGGCCTCCATGCTCCTCCCCTCCCCCCGATGCCACCTATGGAGGGGCAGGCGAGCCACACGCATTATGAGCCTGGGTGCTAGGCTGCAACACCGCTCACATTTGGCCCGTCCGCCTCCGTCCAAAGAGGGAGAGTGAGCCAAAAACCTGAGTGTTGTGTCCCGCTTTAGCCACTTGAAATGCTGAGCAGGGGGGAGTTCTCTGTGCAACACCTAGATAAAACGTGCCTGCGTTACAAAACCACAGGCATGAGTAGGCAGTGGCATGGACCAGAGAGCTGAAATTGACCATCCCACCAATAGAGGGCCCTATCGCCTAGATTCGGGATGGAGGCACATTGCCAAGGGATGTCCTGTACCTCTGGCTATAAATAGAGACCATCAATCCATTGGTCTAGTACCTTTCCCCAGCATGAAATTCACTAAGATCATCCTCTTAAAGTAGCCTCTTCTGCTTCCTGACTGAGGGGCAGGGACGCTAACCCACCTCGCCTCCCCTGTACTGAGATCAAGTTAGTGCTGGGGGTCTGGGAGCTTCTGCAATTATGTATTAACCACTGCCCGGGGGTTAGCTCACAAGAGAAGAGGCAGCCGAACAAAAAGCAGATGTTTCTGGGAGAAGTGGCGTCTTCTGGTGCCATGGGAGGATCTGCTGTCTACCTGCTGGCTGTGTTTGCATTCAGCTTATCAGCCCTGTCTCACGGCCAGCCGCTGTAAGTAACCCCGGGATTCTGAAGCAATGATCAGTGGAGATCATAGTGTATGTGTGGGAGTGGGGATTTTCCCTGAAGAGACCCTGGCCAAGATTCACAATAGGGAGTTGGGGGGCTGCAGTTTTTAGGCACCCAACTTGACACGCTTTTGAGGCCTGATTTTCAGAGGGGCGGGTGCTCTAAAACCCAAGACCCCTTATAAAGGTGCTGAAAACTCAAGGGCCCCAAATGAGTAGTCACGAAAAGCCTTCAGAAGACGAGTCAGGCCCCCAAAATCACGGGATTGGTTGGACACTCACAAGATTTTTATAAACACAACAAACTGTGGGTTCTTTTTATTTATCTTTGGGTTTCTGAGCCTCTTAGGGTCCTGCTCAGGCCGCGTTTTCAAGCTTTCATCCCCGATCAGCAGTGCTAGAAACTTCCATTTGATGTCAATGAAAGCCGAGATCCTCACACATTCACAGGACTCGGGGAAGCTGGAGCTTCAAGGCAAACACCAAATCTTGCGAGATTTGCAGTCAAATCATGAGAGTTGGCAACACTGGCCACATGCGCTCAGTTTTGACTCTGCATGTGGGATCGGGCTTGTGGGTGGCTGGCCTGTGAAGGGCTAGAGGCCTGGGGCCAGTCAACCCTAATTACTAAGGTGGCTCAGCTGAGCAGGGGTCAGCTGATTTCCCTATCAAGAGCTTAGAGCACCAGGAATGTGGAGAGAGGGGCATTTCTAGGGAGATGGAGCCTTTTATTCTATTTAATGTTAATCCTACTTCAGTGGGATCAGCTCTGTCGGCTACAGTCTCAAGTTCAACAGAGTTATCTCTGTTTGTTCTGGATCTAGAGTTCATAGGAACACATGAAACCATAGGTAAATAACACCGACAATTATGAGAGCGTCGATCTTTTAGTAGTTTTATTAAAGTTTCAACAAAGTTATAAATGTCACAGCATATACAATTCCTAGAGATAAGTACCATGTACCAGTTATACCTACCGACATACTCACATCCTCCTGGATAGTGTTGGAGTCTGTTGGCCGACTCATGGATGGATCAATAAGGGAGTGGTTCCTGCGGGAGTTTCCCATAGGAAGCTTAATTGTCCTGCTCTGGGCACCCCCAACCCGCTCTTTCTTATTGGTCTGTGTCTCCTGGAAACACAAGGGACCCCGAATTCTATAGGCTGTGTAGGTTCTCATTAACGTTGGCGTACCACCTTTATCTTGTGGTTAAGGCACGTGTTAGAGACGATATCTGTTGTTACAGCATTTATTATTTAAATTTAAGACCTTATACTTTCACAATATTACCAGTTGGTACCTCTTTCCCATAAGTTTTTGGGTTATTTCTCGGTCATGTCTCCAAGGCCTAAAATAGCTAAGCTAAAGTCTTGCAGTCCTCAGTCTACAGGTTCTTGCGTTTCAGCTTGTCTTACTCATGTCTACTACATAGTTCCTCTAAATACTGATCAATCTCATTCTTTATAGTCAGGGGCGGCTCTAGAAATTGTGCCGCCCCAAGCAGGGCGGCACACCGCAGGGGGCGCTTTGGCGGTCGCCGGTCCCGCAGCTCCGGTGGACCTCCTGCAGACGTGCCTGCGGAGGGTCCACTGGTCCCGCGGCTCCGGTGGACCTCCCGCAGGCACGCCTGCGGATGCTCCACCGAAGCCGCGGGACCAATGGACCCTCCGCAGGCACGTCTGCGGGAGGTCCACCGGAGCTGCCTGCCACCCTCCCGCGGGACGCTGCCCCAAGCGCGTGCTTGGCGCGCTGGGGTCTGAAGCCGGCCCTGTTTATAGTCCTACAAATCAACTGTGGTGAACATACAATGAATATATGTACTATAACATACTGATTAATCATAACATCACACAATAAATGGATACTAAACTAACATCATTGGCTACAGAGACTAGCACAGAAACTGCAGGGTGTGAGTAGACTCCAGTGGAGCCTGCTGGGACTTGGGGAGTGGGACAACAGGCAGGAAAAGTCTGGGGGTGACCTGATAAAGAGGTGAGCATGGATGCACTTGAGGAAGGACTAGCAAACTTTATTTTGAAATATTTGTTAATTTAATAAACCCAACCCTGAGATGGGCTGTGAAAGGGCTTGTGAGTTATTGCAGAAGTCCCTCGAAAGGGGGAAACTGAGGCAGGGGGCTGCCTGCAGGACTGCCTTGTGACCATGAGGGGGTGCGTGGGAGGAGGCTGCCCCGCAACAGGGCTGTTGCAGTGGGACAGTTCTAAGCACTGAATGTTTGCAAGGGAGAAAGAAGGTGACCAGAGTTTTGTGTCTGGGGGATACAGCACCAGCTGCCCCTAATTTACCCCTGAAATTGACAAGAAATTCAAAGCCAAAGCTGAAGCCGAGGTAAACAGCCCTAATACTCAGGCCCTGAACCTACAAACACTCATGTGTTTAACTTTCCAACTCTCACCTGTCCCTCCCCCAGGGTTATGTTGCTCTCCAGGCAGGGACTGTCTCTTTGTTATACGGGTGTACAGCACCTACAGGTACCCCCCATTTTTTATCACGGCCTCTAAGTGCTCCTGTGATACACACAATAAAATCAGACTGTAAGCTCTTTGGGGCAGAGACTTTTTGTTTTTTGTTTGTACAGCGCCTAGCACAATGAAGGGAGGCAGCTCCTATGTGCCACTGTAATATACCTAATAAATAATCTGAACTTGCAAATTGCTGCAATGTGACGCTGGCTTCTCCCGTTGCAAAAAAAGAAAGAAGATACATTGCAGCCTCTTTCTTGCCTGTGAACGTAACTAAAACAGCTCTGACAAACAGGCTAGACATAAAAATACAGACACAAAGAATGAGAAAGAAAAGCAAAACATATAGGCCAAAAGAAAAATTGTAAAAATGCAATAGGTGCAAATTGTCTGATTTATTTGAATAGTCAAGGCAGGAAACAAAGGTCCCCTGGGTTCTGCTCCTGAGTGTGGGAAGCTATGTCCATGTACATGGGAAGTCTATTGGTTGAAACAGGGAACTAGGGTCTGGACTCCTGGGTTCTCTTCTCAGAACAGCGAGGGAATATTGTCCAGCATTTAGAACAGAGAACCCAGGAGTGCTAGCTCCTAGCCTGATTCTCAGAACAGCGAGCAAATATTTTTCCAAATTTAGAGCACAAAGACCAGGAGTCAAGACTACCACTCTTAATTTTATCACTGTCTTGTTGTAGTTGAGTCACATGGGCATTCCGTGCCTCAGTTTACGCACCTGGCAGGATCTGGGTTCAGGGTCTTGGCTGCCCCCCCCAGCCCCGCACAGCGGGGGTCAGTGGTCCCTGTGCCGCAGGGTCTGGGGTCGGTATCCCTGCCCCATGCTCAGCTCTCTACTTCTGGCCCCACTCTGTGGCGAGGTCTCTGGGCAGAGGGCACTGAGCATAGGGGTTTGTGGGGGGCACTGTGGTTCTCAGCCTGTGGCCCAGATAACACTTTTTGTGGCCCACAATGATAAATAGGTTGAGAACCACTCACTTCCTATAGAAACCTGGTGGCTCCTTGGAGGTCTCCCATCCAACGTCTGACCACCAGGCCCCAGCTGCTTACGTTCTGATAGCAGCAAAGATCACTGCTCAAGGTAGCCCAAGCCAAAGGCAACCCAGGTGCAGACAGATGGAGTTTGGCTGAGTCTGCTCTACCATCTCATATCTTCCCTTACCAGATGCACATTGATCACCCCAAGTGTCCTGCGTGTGGAGAGCGAAGAGATGGTGATTGTGGAAGCTCATGGCCACCATAGCCTGATCGAGGCGAGGATCACCGTGTACGACTTCCCACAGAAGAAGAGTGCCTTGGTTTCAACCACAGTCAGCCTGAACCCTGGAAACGGCATGATGAACTCTGCCAAAATTAAGGTGGGGCTGTGGGAGGCTATGCTTATCTGGGGGAGGCAGGGATGGACCCTGACCTCTGTCTTATAAGATGGTAAATCAGAAGAGAACTAAGATGGTAAATCAGAAGAGAACTAGATGGTTTGAGGGACAGGTCATGGTATACCAAGCCTTTCCCCCTTAAAACCGGGGAGGGACATTTTCCAAAGCACCTAAGTGACTTAGGTGAGGAGAAGGACAGATTGGCTCATGGTGGAGACTGCTCAAGGTAGACCAAGCCATAGGCAACCCAAGTGCAGAGAGATGGGTTATCTGTAAGGGCGCTGGTATAAGTCGGTGAGTACAGCAGTGACTTCCCAGTTCCACCAATGGCTTATAAATTTCAGTAGCTGAGAGTTAGGGTTGTAATGAAAGATCTTCTCCCATGATATAACGATGCTCCAGGTTCCTGCTCAGCTACTGCCAAAAGATGCCCAGAAGAAGGAATATGTCTACATCGAAGCCAAGAGCAGCCTGTTCACCTTAGAGAAGGTGGTTCTGCTTTCATTCCACAGTGGCTACATTTTCATTCAGACAGATAAGACCATCTACACGCCTGGGTCTACAGGTCAGTTCCTGGCTGGGGCTTTTCTTCTACCTTTATGTCAACATCTACACATATGGGTCAACATTTTATGAAGTGGCTGCGAATTATGAGCACCTCTGTTTATTGGCTTCTTAAACACCCCCACCCCGCCACCAGTCCCTCCGCAAGGGCCTGATTTTCGGTGGGACTGAATTCAGTGGGGTTGGGTGGGTGAAGAATGTAGCACAAAAAGCCACTTATAATGCACAACAAGAAGCCAGAGGAACTACGCTACATATTCTGGGGTGTCATCTGATCTGTGAACTAACTATATTCATATATACAGACATCTCTCATTTAGAGAGGACTCCCGTAACAGCATATAACATGTAAACAAAGACAGAAATTTGTCCTTAGAATTATAGCACCCAATCAAAGCATTTTAAGATTCTTTTTTCAGAAGAAGGCACACATGTTTTTAACAGTGCGGGTGATTAATCATCGGAAGTGGTAGATTTGATAGCTGCTTTCAACTACCTGAAAGGGGGTTCCAAAGAGGATGGATCTAGACTGTTCTCAGTGGTAGAAGATGACAGAACAAGGAGTAATGGTCTCAAGCTGCAGAGGGGGAGGTTTAGGTTGGACATTAGGAAAACTTTTTCACTAGTAGGGTGCTGAAGCACTGGAATGGGTTACCTAGGGAGGTAGTGGAATCTCCTTCCTTAGAGGTTTTTAAGGTCAGGCTTGACAAAGCCCTGGCTGGGATGATTTAGTTGGGTTTGGTCCTGCTTTGAGCAGGGGGTTGGACTAGATGACCTCCTGAGGTCCCTTCCAACCCTGAGATTCTATGATTCTATGATTCTCCATCTCCTGATGTCTTCAGATAGGGTTACCATATTTCAAGTTCCCAAATAGAGGATGCAGCTGGAGGGGGAGTATTGCAGCCATCGCTCTCTGGCTGCCCACCTCTGAAGGCAGCGCTGCCGCCAGCAGCAGCACAGAAGTAAGTGGGGCAAGATTATACCAGGCCACCCTTACTTCTGTGCTGCTTCTGGTGGTGGTGCCGCCTTCACAGCTGGGCGCCCAGCCAGCAGCTGCTGGTGCTGAAAATGTTCTAACAATTTGGAACCGAGGGACTCTGGCTCCTCCATTCCCCGCGCCCCCTTCCCAGTCATGGTCAAGTGTTCTCTGCCAACCTCTCAAAATAAACCCAGTTACACCTCAGCATTAGCACTGAGCAATGGTAAATGTAGTGGGGTGAGGGTTGTGTTGCAAAACTCTGGACTAGGCAACTGACTGCCCCATCTTTCTCTTTCTGTAGTGAGGTACCGGCTTTTCACTGTGGGTCACATGTTGGACCCCAACTTGAAGGTGGTTTCTGTGGAGCTCATGGTAAGATGCTTTCCATTTACCCAGTTTTCCTCCTCTGCAGATCTCTCTGCTTCACTTCCTTTCATGGACCAGCAAGCCTAGAGGCCAGGAGATTGTGTGAACCGCTTGTCATAGGGGGTGGCTGGCCCTTTAAGAGGAGTTAGACCCAGTCCTGCCTGTGACTAACCAGCTGTCTCCTAGCTGATCCCCTGAGGCCCTGCAGCAGGTGATAGCGTGACCATCTTTTGTCCAATAGAAGCCAGCAGTAGCTCATTTGAGAGGGGGGACTCTGGGCTGCGTCAGGAGATCCTGGATCAGAGAAGGGACCCAGAATTGGGCTCGCTGCATCCCAGCGAAGTGAAAAACCAGGCTGCGGGTAGCTGCTGTAGAGGCAGTGGGAGGGGACAGGTACCTGTTCTGGCTGGCATTGAACTGTGGATGAAACGTGAATGTGTTCCTGGGAAAAGGGACTGAAATACCCGGGCTGGAGGGAGCTTCCTGGATGTAGCTGGCTGGTGAGTTGGCCTGGTCTGTGACTGGGGCTCCTAGGCACTACAGTAATACACCTAATAAATAATGTACAGCACCTTGCATGGTGGTTTCAGACTGATTCTTTCTGGTGCTCGGTTTCAGAATCCAGATGGGATTATTGTAGAGAAGAACATGGTGTCCTCGATGGACCAAGGTGGCATCGTCTCCAGGAGCTACAAGATCCCTGATATCGTGAAGTAAGCTGTAACAACCAGGGGAAGGTGGTTATAATAGAATCTTCATATGTGACCCTCTACTTCCTGATCTACACAGACCAGCTTTCTTAGCCAAGACTGTAGCAGGCATCTCAATCTCTGTATGGGCCTTCACCACCACTAGAGGGGGACAGAGTACCACACAGAGTGGGAGTGGCTTAGACACTAAGTGGGAGTGGCTTATGCACATCAACATTCCAATGTGTTTTTGTTACACTTTGCCGCCAAATTTTCTCTACAATAATCACCCATTTTTTACTTCTGTCTCCCAAGGGTTGGGGTTTTTTTTAAGTGTTGCAGGCTCCAGTTAAGGAAAGGATGGCTCTATCTATTTGTCAGCTTCCCCCATCCCTAGGATACCTGACTGCACTGTGATATTCTCACAACACCCCAGGGAGGTGTCAAAATATTAGTATTCCCATTTTGCAGATGGGAAAACTGAGGCCCAGAGAGATTTAAGGTTCAGATTTTTCAAGCACTTAGTACTCGTCTGCTCCCAGTATGGCTAGATTTGTATCAAAAGAGCCCAGGACAAGTTGTGCCTAAATGGAAGCTGAGCTCGAGCTCTGCTGAAAAAATCTGCCCCTCGGGAACTTGTTCATGGTGTCTGTGACAGGACTGGGTGTGGGACCCAGAGCCCTCACTGCTCTAATGCATTAGACACCACTCCCCTCCCAGACCTGGGACTAGAATCCAGCAGACCTGGCTCCTAGCCCCACCCTGCTCTAACCCACTGGGCCCCACTCCTCTCCTAGAGCTGGGACTAGAACTCAGCAGTACTGACTTCCAGCCCCCACTTCTCTAACCACCACTCCCCTCCCTGAGCCAGGATAGAACCCAGGCATCCTGGTTCCTGCCTGCTCTAACCACTAGATCCCATTCCCCTCCCAGAACTAGAAACCGAATGCCAATCTCCTGAGTCCCAGTCCAGTGCTTTAGCTCCAATAGCATACCGCACCAGCCTGACTGAGCTAGATAGATCCTGCTCCGCACCTCATGATCTGGGCTTGTGTCTTGCAGCAGCGGAGTGTGGAAGATTGTCTCCAAGTACGAGCATGCCCCTCAGGAGGCCTTCACCGCGGAGTTTGAAGTCAAGGAATACGGTACCTGCCCTGCCCCTAACAGGAGGGTGTTTCCTGGCTGGTTTTGGGATCCAGGAAGAATTTCTCTCCCTTCCACTCCCACCTCCCGGGCACAGTGGGAAGAGCTTTGGGGAGGCCCCTTTTGATGAGGGTCCATGTGACAGTGGAGTCTCTTAGGGCACTGAGCAGAGGGAGTATGTTGTGGTCCGATCCTACAGGGTGAGTAGAGATAGGAGCCCGAAGCTTGCCTGAGTTTTGGGGTGAGCTGCAGGCTGTGTAGGGCCTCAGTCCTTCCCACCTTCTAGGTGGTTTTTAAGCCCCATCAGTCACCTCTCCAGGAATAAGAGAGAGGACAGGCACATGCCAGGACCCACACACTAGAGCTGCAGCAGCTAGATGTAAAATTCGCCCCCCGTCGGGCTTGCCTCTCACTGGCTGAAAGAGAAGATCACGCTGGGAAAAAGGCTGACGTAGCAGCGGAGGACCACAGTCCTAGGGGAAGCACCTCTTAGCCGGGAGGTTCTGCTTTCTGGAGGGCCAGCTCTCTACAGGGAGAGCATCCCGAAAGTCCCAGCACCTGGGGTGTCCGGATCAGTCCCAACCTGCCAATTGCCTTCAGCTGCTTCCTGGGAGAGTCTCTCCCTCTCCCCCTGTGTATCTTGGAACCAGTTCCCTTTTGTCTCCTAGGATCCCCTTCCCCGTGGGGGTTGTGACCTCCAACCTGGGCCCTCAGGTGACTGTTGTCGGGTGACCAGATGTCCCAGTTTTATAGGGACCGTCCCAATATTTGGGTCTTTTTCTTATATAGGCTCCTATTACCCCCCACCCCCTGTCCCAGTTTTTAACACTTGCTGTCTGGTCACCCCAGACTGTTGCGATGTCTCCGATCTTTTGCAGTGCTGCCTAGTTTCGAAGTGACGCTGGAGCCTTCCCAGAAGTTCTTCCTCATTGACCAGAATGAGCTTAGTATCGACATTACAGCCAAGTGGGTCCCCTTCTTTCTCTCTCGTGCTTCTGCTGTGGTTCAGTGCTGTGGGGCAGGCTTCTGGGGCTCGCACATGAAGTATAATCGCCTGGGCTAACTGTCGGCTCACAGCCTGACCTGTTCTCATGTGCATTCATCGGTGT
The DNA here is from genome assembly GCF_020497125.1 of Mauremys mutica. Lineage (NCBI taxonomy): Eukaryota > Metazoa > Chordata > Testudines > Geoemydidae > Mauremys > Mauremys mutica. Next base: position 21,133,992 of record NC_059091.1, on the reverse strand, counting down.
CGCCAGACACCTGCTGTTACCTTTGTAATCCACTTATTTCTCCTGTTAATGGGCTCAGTGCTGGAGTCCATTGGTTACCTGCTGTGTCTCCCCCTAGGGGCTGTTCCACGTAAGTGGATAACAGCCTACTACCGCTACCAGTGAGTGGATTTACTTCTTCAGCTCAAATGGTTCAGGCTTTGTGACCTGGGACAGGCTCACCAGCCCCTCTGTGCCTCAGTTTCCTCTATCCATTAAATAGGAGTAATGCTGAGTATTTTCTCTCCCTGCCACGGTCTGTTTTCCATGCAGGTTCCTGTATGGGAAGCCAGTTCAAGGCCAAGCCTATGCGCTCTTTGGAGTGATGGTGGGTAATGAGAAAAGGAGCATCGTGAACTCACTCAACAAAGTCCCGGTGAGAACGTAGCTTCCTGGCTATGATACACTGATGGGGCTGTAGTGGAGCGGGGTGCTTTCTGGGGTATCTGCTCTGCTTTCAGAGTCTGGGATAAGAGGGGGAGCCAAGGGTAGAGTTTGGATCCATATCCAAATACACCAAATATCTTGTCTCTGGCAACATATAACAATAGGGATAAAGGGGCAATAGGTAGCAATCAATATAAATTAGAAGTTATGAAGTATAGAAAATTGATAAGGGAAGCTGAAGACAGATGGGAAAAATCCATGGCTGGCAGCGCTAACAACAATAAGGAGTTTTCTTAAATATATTAATAACAAAAATATCCTAACAATGGTACAGCCCCATTGCTAGATGGAGACGATAAAAGAAAGAAAGAAAGAAAGAAAGAAAGAAAGAAAGAAAGAAAGAAAGAAAGAAAGAAAGAAAGAGGCCAGGTGATTGAAACAAGTTATTTTGTTGTCAATTTCAGATCAGGGATGGCAAAGGCTATGCTAAGCTAACCAAAGAAATGTTGCATAGCAGGTTCCCCAACCCCAGCGAGCTTCTCGGCCACTCAATCTATGTGACAGTGACAGTGCTGACGGACACCGGTAAGGGAGTGGTTCCCTTAGATGGTTGCTGGGTTTCCAGACCAGAGCAGAGCTTAAGTGATACATAGCTAACCCCAGCAGGCTTGGCACATGGCTGTGGCCTTCTGATCTTTCCAGTGTCTCTGTTACTGAGGCTAGGGAGAGCACAGGGGTGGGTTTTGCTTTGTATCCTAAAAGCAGCAAAACATGGACTCATCTTCATCGCTGTAGTGTTTCAAACCTCAGAGTTCCGGTTCTCTGTATTACAGCAGAACCTCAGCTGAGATCAGGCCTCCTGTGCGAGGCGCTGCACAGACACACAGTGAGAGATGGTCTCTGCCCCAGCTGAGATCAGGGCTCCCTGTGCCGGGTGCTGCACAGACACACAGTTCCCACCCTGGATAGCTCACACTCTAAACAGACAGAGGAACAATAACTATCCCCCTTTGATGTATGGTGAGCTGAGACCCAGAGAGATGAATAACTTGCTCAAGGTCGCACACAGGAGTCGGTGACACAGCCAGGCATTGAATCCTGAGTCCCAGTCCAGCCATCACCGCAAGACCAAACTTCTTCTTCTTTTTTGTTTTTTTAATCCCCAAGGGAGTGACATGGTGGAGGCTGAGAAATCCGGGATCCGCATTGTGACCTCCCCCTACAAAATCCACTTCTCCAGATCTGCTACGTACTTCAAGCCCGGGCTGCCCTTTAACCTGGTGGTACGTCCAGCCAGCGGCGTTGCCGGCGTATAACCTTCACAGTGTTATCTTACAGCCTGATACGGCTAGCAAACAGATCTGCGTGCCATTGGAGAGCAGGGATGATTCGCTTTCTAACGGGGTACAGCGTGAGAGCCTGTCTTTAGCGGTTCACGGGAAATCTTACCTGGAAGTGGCCACTGGAGCAGGCAAAAATAGACACACGGGTGTTTGCATTGCAACCGCTGCTGACGCAGGCTGGCCCCACTGGGAATAGCGCAGCACAGGGCCGCCCAGAGCGGGGGCAAGAGAGGCAATTTGCCCCAGGTCCCGCAGGGGCCCCCACGAGAGTTTTTCAGGGCCCCTGGAGCGGGGTCCTTCACTTGCTCCAGGGGACCCGGAAAACTCTTGCGGGGCCCGGGCCCCCAGAGCTTCTTCCATTCGGGGTCTTCGCCGGCGGGGGGTCCTTCCGCTCCTGGGCGGAAGGACCCCCCGCTGGCAAATTACTGCCGAAGACCCCGCTGCACTTCGGCGGTGGGTCCCACTTTGGCGGCAATTCAGCAGCGGGGGGCTCCTGCCGCGGGTCTTCGGGGCACTTCGGCGGCGGGTCCCAGAACGGAAGGGCTCCCCGCCGCCGAATTACCGCCGAAGCGGGGGCCCTCTGCCGCCGAAGACCCCAGGCCCCCGGAATCCTCTGGGCGGACCTGGCGCAGCGTAGAGGCCCTGGGTTGACTGAGCTCCCCTTAAGTGCAGGAGGTGCAGGGTTATTCGGGCTGCGTTGCTGTCACAGATACAACCAGGACAAACGACCATCTTGTTCCCAGCATCTGCTAAGAGCCAGGCTTTGTAACTGACCAGATCAGACACGGGGGAGGACGCTGACCGGCAGGTTACATGCCTGGGCTGGGAATATGTAGAGAACATCAAGCTCCAAGGAGACCTACCGGGCACCTTCAACCATCACTAAGTTCACATCCACCCTCTCTCCTGTCTTCCGATGCCCAGGTCTCCGTGGTGAACGTGGACGGTTCCCCCGCCCCCCAGGTCCCCGTGCGCAGTGGGACAGGCGCCAGCGGTTTGACGCAGGCTGATGGGACAGTGCAGCTGGCGATCAACACCCCGGCAGATGCATCTCAGCTCTCGGTGAAGGTGCATGTCGGGTCACTCGGGGCGGGATGCTCCTTGGGTCCTGGTGATGGTTCCCTACACGTTCTGTTGATGTTGGAACTGGACCAGATTGGGGACAGGTCAGATCTAGGACCCTACAGGTCCCAGGCCCCAGCCAATGTCCAAGGCAGGAGGCAACTGGGTCTATTGCTGATCCTACCTAAGACCCCTCCACAGAGCAATGAGCCTTCCTGGCTGACATAGCCCTGCCTTCTCCCCTCTAGATCCCAGTGCCAGGGGCACGCTGAAGATGGGAGATGCCACGGCTGCTGCAGTCTGGCTAGTCTCTGCTCCTCGTGGCCCAGAGGGGCTGGGTTGGGAGCAGAGGGTAGGTCAGAGCAGACCTGAGGCTGCTCTAAACTGAAGCTGGGGTCTGGGCCCGAGATGCAGGGGGCACAAAGACGGCTTAATTCCACAAGGCTTAATTCCTGCAAGACCCCAACTATCTAGTGCTGGGCCCATGTAAGTCCATGGGAATTTTGCCATTGACTCCAGCGGTGTCAGGATCTGGCCCCTTTTAGACCTGATCCTGAGCTGTCTCTAATGAAGAAAGTCCATTAACCGCCCCCCTATCGTCCCCCAGGTGGAAACTGTGGTTGCCAACCTCCGGCAGGAGCATCAGAGCTCGGCGGTCTGGGCCATGGTAGCCTACGGGTCGCAATGGGGCTCGAGGAACTACCTGCACATCTCGGTGCCGGCCACTCAGCTCCAGCCGGGGAACGCCCTGCCTGTGAGCTTCAGCTTGCGGAACAGTAACGCTGACGTTCAGAGGCAGATCCACTATTTCACCTACCTGGTAAGAGGCAGCGTCGCTGTGTGCGCAGCAGGGGAGGAGACGGTGACAGGGGCAGGACCGGCTCTAGGTTTTTTGCCGCCCCAAGCAAAAAAAACTGTTGCTGCCCCCCGTCCCAGCCCTGGGCTCTCCCCCTGCACTCCTCTGCTGCCCCAGCCCTGGGCTCTCCCCCGCCCACCTGCACCCTCCTGCCGCCGCAGCCCTGGGTCACTGGTAACTCGCTCCAAGGGTGGGTCATTCAGCAGGAATTTTGGATGTGCACAGAACACAGACAGGATTGGGTCCCATATGGTTACAGAACTGCAGTAAAGTGGAAAAATTTTCAGCTTGTGTGATTGGAGGATATCTGGATGCATATTATAAGACTGTCCTCCATAAATGAGGAAAAGTTGAGGTGCCTTTATTATTCTTTTGTTCCACTCTTTCTTTCTATGGGGAATTTGCGAATGCAATATCACTGTCTTCCTTTTAAACAAACAAACAAACAAAACAAAGGCAATGGCTGTTGAAAATAGCAATTCCAGTCCTAATAACCACTGGGAAGCATTTCTTGCTCAATTTTATCCTACTTTTTCTACAGCAAGTTACAGTGGATCAGTATATTTGATTTGGGTGAAATGAAGTAACAGCTGCCCAAACTGAACTTGAGCACTCCTGAATTTTGAGGTGTTCAAACCTGTGTGTGGGGGGGGGGGGGGAGCTGTGGGCTCTGCGGGGGAGCACGGCAGCATGTATGCAGCAGCGTGTCTGGCACTGCGCAGAACCAGCCATGCTCGTCTGAGTGGCACGGTAAGGGGGCTAGGGGGTTGGAGAAGGGGTAGGCGGTTCTGGGGGGGCAGTCAGGGACAGGGAGCAGGGGGGGTTGGATGGGGCGGAGGTTCGGGGAGGCAGTCAGGAGCAGGGAGAAGGGGGGGTAGATGGGTCAGGGGTTTGGGGGGGCAGCCAGGGGACAAGCAGCGGTTGGACAGGCATGGGAGTCCCAGGGGTTTGTCAGGGGACAGGTAGGGGGTGGGGTCCTAGGGGGGAAGTTGGGGACAAGGAGAAGGGAGGCTTAGATAGGGGGTGGGGTTCTGGGGGGCAGTTAGGGGTAGGGGTCCCAGGATGGGGTGATCAGGGGACAGGGAGCGGGGGCAGTTGGATGGGTTGGGGTTTCTGTGGGGGGCAGTCGGAGGGAGTGGATGGTGGCAGGGTGGGGCTCCCCTCCCTCCCCCTGGAGTGTCCTGTTTTTTGAATATTAAAGTCTGGTCTCCCTACCACTCACAGCACTCACAGCAGGCTGCCGCATGAGGTCCCCCTCCTTCCTTTCCAGTTGGTAGTGACCAAGGGAATGCTGGGAAATGTAGTTCTTTCCCTGCTCCAGGGCTTGCTCTATAGGCAGGGAGCTAACCAAGGAACAACAGCTCCCAGAGCCCCCTGTTGGTTCTGCTGCCCCTGCAAATGGGCTGCCCCAAGCAGGTGCTTGCTTTGCTGGTGCCTAGAGCCGCCCCTGGACAAGGGGCTGGGAGTCGGGACTCCTGGGGTCCCAGCACTGGGAGGGGAGTGGAAGCCAATCGAGCAGGGGGCTGGGAGTCAGGACTCCTGGGTTCTGTCGCCAGCAGTGGAAGGAGAATGGGGTCTAAGACTCCTGGGTTTCCTTCCTGGCTCTATGTGATTTTGTGCTGTTATCACTGGGACTCACCCAGTGACAGCGAATGCCTTCTGCTTCCCCATCAGATCCTGAACAAAGGGAAGATCATACGGGCTGGAAGACAGGCCAGGCAGGCGGGACAAACTCTGGTGACGATGTTCCTGCCCATCACTCCAGACCTCATCCCTTCTTTCCGCATCGTGGCTTACTACCACGTAGGGCAGAAGGAGATCGTGGCAGACTCGGTCTGGTTGGACGTCCAGGACTCCTGTATGGGAACGGTGGGTTGATCTTCTCTCTGGCACTTACGTCAATATATTTAAATAACCTGATGGATTCTGGCTTAGAGAGGAGAACAGGTTCCCAGCAGGAGAAATGGTGAGCTACTCCCAGGGTAGATCTGACTCAGTCCTTACTCGCTGATTAAACCTAAGATAGATAGGCACAGTCTCACCTCATGCTTACACCAGGGTATAACTCCACTGACTTCAGCGGAGCGACTCCTGATTTACCCCAGTGGGAGGACAAGCAAGCCCATTAGGTGAAATCCTCAGCTGACATAAATCATCTAAGCGCGCTTCAGAGTGACGTCCATTTACACTAGCTGAGGATCTGGCCCATTGAGTTGTTACTGATTTACACCAGCGGGAGAAGAATCGGGTCCATTCACTTCAGTGGAGTTAATCCTGATTTACATCCTGTGGATGCAAAAGGAGAATCAGGCCCTCTGTGTTTTCTCGGGCAAAGCTCTCCCTGATGATAGGAGCAGAACTGTCAGAAAGCTTCCCGTTCTGCTCAGGAACAAAACAGAGACCTTGCGAAGACTTTCACAAAAAAGATCAGTGCGAGACCACCCCATGCTGGTATCCAGGGTGCTCGCCTGGGCTGTTGGGGGCATGGGAACCTGGGGGTCCCATATCCCACTGGGCTGGTCTCAGCTCTGGTCCACTTTGTGTAGATAACTAAATCTTCACTGGAGGAGAGCAAAAGATGCTGACTGTCTGGCCCAATGGTTAGGGCATCTCCCTGGTACATGGGAGACCCACATCAAGCTCCTCCTCCAACTTGGGGCAGAGCAGGGATTTGAACCTTAGCTCTTTTGGGCTCTCGCTCTCTCCCGCTGCCTCGTTCTGAGCAGAAATTCCACGCTGCCTGAGAATCTTTCCCCGCAGAAAGGACCCGCCCCTTGCCCAAGAGATGGTTTGCCTTTGGCAGATCAGGATTGGGTTTTGACGAAAAACCGTTTCATTGAAAAATTCCTGTTTGACGCTGCCTGAGAAAGGGATTGGCTCAAGTGTCCTCCACTGCTAACTGCGAGGGGAGCGCTTCTTTAGCTCCAGTGGGTGATGCCTGTGTTTCTACAACCCAAGGAGAGGGGTTCAAATCCCAGGGCAGATGGGGAGTCCATAACCCTAGGAGCCTCATAGTCATGGGGATGGGGTCTCTCCAGCAGTCACCCCCACGTGGCTGATTCATTCTTCCTCTCGTCTCCATGAAAGCTGAAGGTAACAGGCGCAACGGAGCAAGTCAATGATGTCCAGGTGCCAGGTGGGAAGATGAATCTCCGAGTGAAGGGAGATCCCGGAGCCAGGGTCGGGCTGGTGGCTGTGGATAAAGCTGTGTATGTGTTAAACAGGAAATATAAGTTCTCCCAAGCCAAGGTGAGCATAACGGCAGGGGGTGGTCAGGTGTGGGGACCGAACCAGGGACTACTGTGTCTTGAAGCAGGAGCCACTGCTGCCTGAGCGAAAAAAAGCTAATCTTGCAGCAGCCTCTATGTATGGTACAGTCCCCCCGGAGGAGGACAGAGTACCACCTGCAGTGGGGATGGGTTATATGAGAAGCTGAGGTCTCTATATCTCTGGTGATAGAGGGCAGTGGGGTCTAGTGGTTAGAGCAGAGGAGCCGGGAGTCAGGACTCCTGGGTTCCGTTCCCGGCTCTGACACTGATGCCCGTCAGGGAGAGGGTGTCGACGGCAGGAGGCTATTAGGGCCGGCATGACCGGTGAGGCTGGGTTCCCCACTACACCCATGATGGGTTTGAGGAAGGACGACTTCCCCGTTCCCTCCACAGGAGGGTCGAATTGAATGGATGGGGGAGAGGCCTAAAGGAAGGTAGTGAGCTGGCTTTGTGCATGCGGGTGAGGATTGCTGCCCCCTGCTCAGGGGCGGCTCCAGACCCCAGCACGCCAAGCACGTGCTTGGGGCAGCATGCTGCGGGGGGCGCTCTGCCGGTCGCCGGGAGAGCGGCAGGCGGCTCCGGTGGACCTCCCGCAGGCATGCCTGCGGAGGTTCACCGGAGTCGTGGGACCGGCGACTGGCAGAGCGCCCCCCACGGCATGCCGCCCTGCTTGGGGCGGCGAAATGTCTAGAGCCGTCCCTGCCCCTGCTGTCTGGACTTGGAGCTGCTCCGCCATGTGTTCTCGACCTACAAACGTGCTCGTGTGATAGCATGGCCTAGTGGCTCCTCAGGTGCTGCATTAAAGTGCTGGTTTCTTTGGGAGAGGTTGGCTCCTACTGCTGCCAGTCTGCTTGTTGGGCTCAAGGTCTGACTAGCTGATCGAACGTCCCTTCTGATCTGCACCTCTATGAATCCACCCTAGATACTTACAGGGCCACCATTACTGTAGGACCCGAGCATCTCACAATCCTGAGCTGTTATCCCCATAGTACAGATGGGGAAACTGAGTCCCAGAGAGTCTAAGTGACTTAGCCAAGGTCACGTAGTGAGTCTGGGGCAGAGCAGGGAATGGTACCGTGTCCCCTCTTGTCTCTCCAGATCTGGGACACAGTGGAGAAGAGCGACATCAGCTGCACGCCCGGCAGCGGCAAGGACCACGTGGGGGTGTTTGCGGACGCTGGGCTGCTGCTTCAGACCAACGTTGGCATTGAGACGCCCCAGCGGACAGGTGACCCAGTCGTGCCACAGGGCTCTCCAGTGCAGGGCAGCACGGGATCGAGCTGACCCCAATACCCCAGTGTGGGGCTGGGGGGTGCTGTGTTGCAGGGAGCAGGGTGGAGAATCAGTAGGAGGCGCTCTTCCCTCTTAATCAGTACTAACCCCAGTGCTCCATCACTGTGCTACCAGAGGTGGGATCCTTTTCAGGGAGAACCATGAAACCCAAGATCAGGAAAGAGCCACAGGGTTTCTCCCCTGAGCCCTAGTGTTTAGCCTGACTAATTCCATCTCCCCACGGAGGTGCTGCCACATCCCCATGACACTGACGTGTGTTACTCTCTCTTGCCAGAGTCCCACTGCTCCCAGCCCACTCGGCTTCGGCGCTCGCCCCTGATTTCGGAGAGAAAAGCTGCCAAAGGTAGGTGCCCCTCTGCACGGTCCCGTGTGGGCACGCACTTGCACACCTTCTGCTTGCATGCACTTGCACACCCTCTGTTTGCACACACTTGCACACCCTCTGCTTGCATGCACTCGCACACCCTCTGTATGCACTCTTGTGCCCTCTGTTTGCACACACTCTCGCACCCTCTGCTTGCATGCACTCGCACGCACTCTGCACGCACTCTCGCGCCCTCTGCTTGCATGCACTTGCACACACTCTGCACGCACTCTCCCGCCCTCTGCTTGCACGCACTTGCATGCCCTTTGCTTGCATGCATTCTCCCACCCTCTGCTTGCACACATTCTCGCGCACTCTGCTTGCACACACTCTCACGCCCTTTGCGCGGCCCCCTTCACGCTGCTGCTCTCGCACGTGCCCTCTCCCTCTCTCGCGCCCGTGCCGGGTGCTAAGGGGGCCCTGCTTTCCCACAGCGAGGCAGCATCCGAATCAGCACCTGCGGAAGTGCTGCCAGGATGGCATGCAAGAGAACCCCATGGGCTATTCCTGCAACTGACGAGCCAAGTACGTCCTGGAGGGTGGCGAGTGTGTCCGAGCCTTTCTCGACTGCTGCAAGCACATCTTCGAGAGGCCCCCCGTGGTTCACAGGCAGTTCCTGTTAGGTAAGGCTCCGTCTGCACTAGGGGATATGGGTTGCACCAGTGATTAGTGTCACTTGCACTAGGAGAGCTGGGCTCCAGGGGCAGGTCCTTATAGGAAGGTTGAGGCTGCTGTGTCTACCAGCTAACAGGCTCAAGCAGCAGCCTAAGGGACTCTCTGCCACAGTATATTAGCGCCGGGGTCAAAGCTCACATTTTTAGCACCGTTGGTCCAGGGTTCAAGCCCCCTAGCCGGGCCTATTATATTAGCCTGGCTGTAACACACCAGGCCTGCAGGCCCCGTAGGTCCCAGGGAAACCCAGGCATTCCCACCCGTCACTGGGCTCGCACTGGCTCAGGGCAGGGCTGATCCCCTGTTTCCCTCCCCCTCAGTATCAGCCGTTTATCCGATGCCCCCCGGGAGGAGCCAGGAGCCTGTGGAGGAAGTCGCAGAGGACGGGGAGTACCTGGCGGACGAGGACATCGTCTCCAGGAGCCAGTTTGCCGAGAGCTGGCTCTGGCAAATGGAGCTGCTGCCGCAGGAGGCCGATCCGGACGGGTACGGGTCACACCACTCGCGGGCGAAGGAGAAACACTGTGGGGCAGATTCATCCCGGTGCAGGCTGGGCTTCCCATACTCCACGTGGCCCCCTCCGGGGCTTTGCAGGGGCACCAGATACCCAGAGCATGGGTGTTCTCTGGCCCCGCCCCTTTCCTCTCCCAGTCTGGCCCCTCCCTGCTTGGCTCTCCCCATGCCCTGCCTCCACTCGCACTCAGACCCAGGTCTGTTCCACGGGGGGGGATCGTCTCTCTGCAGCCAGAAGGGTCCCCCAATCTGATCAATTCCGCTCCCGTCTCTTCCAGGCTGGCTTCCAGAACGGTGCCGGTGTACCTGGAGGACTCCATCACCACCTGGGAGGTGCAGGCCGTGAGCCTCTCCAGGACAAGGGGTAAGACTGGGAGCCATGTGCCCACCTTGGACCGGTGACGTGGCCAAGCGGGGAAGGACGGGCATGTGGTTAAAGCACGGGACTGGGTGTCAGGTCTCCTGGCTTTGGGAGGCAGTAGTGGCTAGTGGCTAGAGCAGGTTGGGAGCCAAGACACCTGGGTCCTGTCCCCAGCTCTGGGAGGGGAGTGAGGGCTAGCGGTTACAGCAGACTTGGCCTTAGGACTCCTGGCTTTTATTCCCAGCTCGAACATTGACATGCCGTCTGACTCCTGCACATCACCACGCCCTCGTTCTGTGCCTCAGTTTCCCTCTCTCTGAAACAGAGTTAATCCTGTGGATTGACCAGGTTAAGATTTGTGGAGCATCTTGTGATTTATAACGCCCTGATTCCCTTTGCTCTGAGGCCAGACGGTTGGGGAGCCGGGGCTAGAACCTGCTACTGCAAAGACAGGATGCTGCCCCTGGAGCAAACAGAAATTCCCTTTCTTGGTAGGAGACGCTGCGGGCTGGTCAGGCCTAAATTTTAGGCCCAAGCCAGACCCGAACTGGAGCCAAGCCCAGGCAACCCGAGCGGGTCGAGTGGTTTTCCAACCCAAGCCCGACTCAGCACCGTTGCCTCCTGCCCAGGGGTTGGTGTGGCGGCAGCTCTGAGCGACAGCAGCCCGGTGCGCTGCTCCTGCCGGCCACTGCGCTCTGCTGCACTGTGTGTGTGTCCTGCGCAGCCAGCGAGCCTGTGACTCCTCAGCGCACTCACTCTGCAGCTCACGGCACCACAGACAGGAGATGGGGAGCCGACCCGAGCCCACCCGGAGAGGGTCTGGATGTTTTCCCACCTAACCCAACCTGGGCCTGACACTTGCAGCTGGGTTTGGGTCGGGTTGCAGGGCTCGAACTAGAAGCATCTCCTACCCACTAGATGGCAACATCATGCACACCCACAGCTGAGCACGCCCCCAGCGGGGGAGGACAGCCCTATTCCACCCCAGAGGTGGCTGCACTTCGGTGGTGTGATCCTCCTATACGCAGAGCTCCCGGACCCTCGCTGCGGGGGATACACGTAGAGGAGGCTGTGGAAGGTTCCTGCTGCCGAGGACGGGTGGGCTTTGACTGGACTCCCTTCCCGTTGCAGGGATCTGCGTGGCCGACCCTTATGAAATAACGGTGATGAAGCAGTTCTTCATTGATCTCCGGCTGCCCTACTCCGTGGTGCGGAACGAGCAGGTGGCCATCCGGGCCGTGCTGTACAACTACGCGCCCCGGGCTCTCCAGGTGAGTAGAGATCAGCCCTGCCCTGGTGGATGGGTGGAAGATGCCTGTTGGTAACGGGAGTGGTGTCCAGTGGTTAGAGCAGGGTGCTGAGAGTTAGGACTCAGGTTCTGGTCCCAGCTTTGGGAGAGGAGTGGGGTCTAGTGGTTAGAGCAGGGGAGGGTGGGAGTCAGGACTCCTGGGATCTATTCCTATCTTGAAGAAGTGAGAGCATTGAAACCATTAGCAAAGAGGAGCCCAGAACTTCTGGATTCTGTTGCTAAAAGTAGGCTGGAGCATGATCTAATGGTTGGTGCTGGGAATTAGAGCAGCTGGGTTCTCATCGTGAACAGCGTGCTTCGTCTCTCTCTGACTCAGTTTCCCTGTCTATAAAAGGGGGCTAATTATATTTACTTACCTCCAGTGGGGGAAGGGTTAATTAACATACACTTGTGAAGTGAGCCAAGGTTTTTACATGAGGAGGGTGAATAGTTAATTGGCTATGGATAAAAACAAGATTTGTTGTGGAGAATATCACTGCCTGGACTGAGGTTATCAGTGACATACTGAGGTGAACATAAGAACGGTCACAGGGGTCAGACCAAAGGTCCGTCTAGCCCAGTGTCCTGGCTGCCAACAGTGGCCAATGCCAGGTGCTTCAGAGGGTGGAGGGGTGGGCTGGGGTGAAGAACACAGTGGGGATCCTGGAGGGTAAGACACTTAGAGATGAGACCCCAGTCACCAAGTCTGCAGTGTGGATCAGACCTCTCCTCTACCGACCCACAGTTCTGGAGTGACCTGGTTCTGCTCCACAGTGGAGATTGGAGCCAGACACACACTTTTAATCTGGATCAGAACTTTCCCATAGCTTGGATCCAGGCTTCTGGTTCTGACCCATAATGGAGACCGGGGCCAGACACGCAGTTTGGATCTGGATCAGAACTTCCCTAGAGTGTGCAGGCATTTGGATCTGGGGTTTTGGAGTCTGGTTCTCACAAGGCCTAGGCACTTAGCCTTACTTTGAGGCCTTAGGTGGTTCCTGGAGTGGTGCCAGCCGAACCCACAGGATGGTTTCCCCCGGCGTGGCTGTTAACGAGGCCGCTTGGCTTGTGGCTCGCAGATCCGGGTGGAGCTGATGTACAACGAGAAGATCTGCAGCTCCAGCAGGCGCGACAGCCGGTTCCAGCAGGAGCTGACGATCCAAGCCGGAGCCTCTCGAGCCGTCTCCTACGTGATCATCCCCCTGGAGCTGGGGGAGGTGGAGATCGAGGTCAGAGCGGCCGTCCATGGGCTCCCCATCGCCGACGGCGTGAAGAAGAAGCTCAGGGTGGTGGTAAGTGTGAGAGGTTGCTGGCTACAGGTCGCGGCATCAGCTGACGGGCTAGTGCTGCTGCTTTTAAGCTAAGCCTGGATGGGCCTGGTCAGAATTTAGCTGAGAGACCTCCCAGGACCAAGTGGGGGTAACTCAATGTGCTGGCTCAGCTGGGGCCACTTGACCCTTGGAATTGTCCCTGGTCCTAGGGAGAGGAGGGGGTATTGTGCCCCTGGGGTGCTGGGGCTTAGTAGGGGAATTGACTTGATGCCCGTGTGGGAGGGTAGCTAGGAGATGCCCACCAGCCTGCGGTGTCAGTTCTCGGCGATTGGTCTGTCGTGGCTGGTGCTCAAATGTTCTCAGTGCCGGGGGTTGGTATAAGGATGATCGGGGGGGGGGCGGGGGTTAGGCAGAGACCTCGTCCAGTGTGCCCCCCCTCAATGAGCCGTTTGGCCCCCGTCTGGCTTTTCTCTCCTGCAGCCTGAGGGCATGAAAATCTTTAAGAACATCAAGAGCGTCCTGCTGGATCCTGCTGCCCGCGGCTCAGGTAGGACCTGCTGGGGGGTCACCCCCTGTGGGACTGAGCTCTGCTTCGAAATCCGCCGCCCCCCCCTCCCCGGAGATTTGGTTGCTTATCAGACGTGTCAGGACGAGCTGGTGGCTTTATGGGGCTGGTTCCACCTACCCCGCAGAGTCACAAGGCACTGTGCTGCGCTGAGTGGGATTTGGCGGCCGTTAGTGGCTGGGCTGCAACTGGTAACAGCCTACCACTGCAGCCAGCTAATGGAGCTAATCCTTTAGCTCATGTGTGCCTCTGGGGATCTAGCCCAGGTAGCATGAGGAGTGTTAGGGGCAAAGTACAAATGAAACAAGAGCAGTTTAAGGAGGTGAGATGTTTCTGAAGGTTCCCCCCATAACCAGCTTCTCCCCGCCCCCAAGCAGCTTGTATGTTTCATGGCAATGTGAGAGGCCCCAAAATTGCACACGGGAAGATAAACCTCTGTCCCTAAAATGCCCTAAATTCGGAGCCTTCTTTGGACACTGCAGGGCTCTGTGTAACCGCCCAGAAGAGCCGCTCCGGGCGCTCTGGTCTCAATTGCTCGCCACGCCAACCCTGATACGTTCCGGGGGTGCTTCCCTCTGTGATCTGTGTGTTCCTTGCAGCCTCTGGGGAGCAGCTGGAGACAGTCGGGCCTGTGGACATGAGTAACGTGGTGCCCAACACGGAGCCAGTGACCTTCGTCAGCGTGAAGGGTAAGGACTGGGGGTGGAGGGGGGTAGGCAGAGATGGGTGCGGGAGAGAGCTGGTAATGGGGTAGGGAAGATGGCAGCAAGAGGTCCCCATGCACCACGTTTTAACCCATTAGCACCAGGATCAAGGGCTTTTTCGCCCTGCTATGGGCACTCAGGCTGTTTCTGATCAGCCCTCGAATCCCCCCACTGCGTGGCTAGAGAGAGAACACTCCCTAGCTTTGACCAGTAGCTCGCCAGGTGATTTACAAGGGCGGGCAGTCTCATTAGTCCAGGAGCGGTAGGAGGCAGGAGCGGCAGACCCTCTAGGCTGACCAGGTGTCTGGTTTTTGACTGGAACGGCTGGTCGAAAAGGGTCCCTGGCGGCTCCGGTCAGCACTGCCGACCGGGCCATTAGAAGTCCGGTCGGCAGTGTTGTGGGGCTAAGGCAGGCTAGTCCTTACCTGTCCTGGCACTGCACTGTGCCCTGGAAACAGCCAGCAGGTCCGGCTCCTAGGCAGGGGGCCCACGGGGCTCCGCGCGCTGCGCCCACCCTGAGCAACAGCTCCACATTCCCATTGGCCGGGAACTACAGCCAATGGGAGTTGGGGGCCGGTGCCTGCGGGCGAGAGCAGCGCGCGGAGCCTCCTGCCGCCCCCCATCTAGGTGCCGGACCAGCTGGCTGCTTCCGGGGAACACGCAGCGTGGTGCCAGGACAGGCAAGGAGCCTGCTTTAGCCTGGCTGCGCCGCTGACTGGGAGCCGCCCGGGGTAAGCCCATGCCCCAACCCCAAGCCTCAACCCCCTGCCCCAGCCCTGAGCCCCCCAAAGCTGGAGCCCCCTCCTGAACCCCAAACCCCTCCTCCCGGCCCCACACCAGAGACCACATCCCCAGCCCAGAGCCCGTACCCCCTCCCGTACCCCAACCCCCTGCCTCAATCCACAGCCCCCTCCTACATTCTGAATCCTTTGGCCCCACCCCCAGCCTGGAGCCCCCTCCTGAACCCCAAACCCCTCCTCCCGGCCCCACCCCAGAGCCCGCACCCCTAGCTGGAGCCCTCACCCCCTCCTGCACCCCAACTCCCTGCCCCAGCCCAGTGACAGTGAGTGAGGGTGGGGGACAGCGAGCCACCAAGGGAGGGGGAATGTAGTGAGAGGGGGCGGGGCCTCTGGGGAGGGGAGGGGCCTCTGGGGAGGGGCGGGGCTAGGGTGTTCAGTTTTGTGAGATTAGCATGTTGGCAACCCTAAGACGCTCCTAAAAGTTGGGGGGCCACTGGCATCCAAACTATGCCCCCACCTCCCACACTGCCCCTTCCCCCGAGGCCTCACCCCCGCCACCTCTTTCCCCCAAGACCCCACCCCCTGCTCGCTCCTCTCTGTCCCCTCCCCATCGCTCGCCCTTACGGCCGGTACAAAGTGATGTGGCCATGGGGCCCCCTCTTCTGGCACCCCTGGTTGGAGGGGACAGCGCCCAACAAGGTGGGGAGGGGCCTGGACTTGGTGTTGGGGGGGTAATGGGAGGAGGGGGCAGGACTGGGGGCATTGCGGGGGGAAGCGGCTGAGAAGGGGGCTGGCTTTGAGGGGTGGGTGTGGGGCTTGATGCCCACCAGGGCAAAGGGGGGAAGGGTTGTTCTGGGTGGGCGAGGACTGGGTAGCAGGGGGCCCGGTATGACAGGCTCTGCCCAGCTCTCACCCTCTCCGACCGGCCCGCCCAGGGGACATCGTGGGCGACACGGTGGAGAACTCCATCGACGGCGCCAACCTGAAGCACCTGATCCAGGTCCCGGCGGGCTGCGGGGAACAGAACATGATCGGCATGACCCCCGCTGTCATCGCCACCCACTACCTGAACAACAGCCGGCAATGGGAGAGGCTCGGGGTGGATCGCAGGGCGGAGGCCATCAAGTTCTTCACTCGAGGTGAATCTCTCTCTGGGTGGGGGGAGGAGCTGGGCCGGGCACAGAGCGATAGCACCGGGGCTCCTGCTGCTCTGTCCTGCCCCCGGGCACTGAGCCGCCCTGGCTGACTTGTCTGAGTAGAGCAGAGCTGGCTGGGAGCCCGGGGTCTGTAAGGGAGCCGGGCCCCAGTCCCTTGAGGAACCTGGTGGATTAGAAGCAGGGGCCTGATTCCCAGTTCCCGTGCTTGGGGCAGGGACGGAGTGGGCAGGGCTTTAAGCCCCCTTGGTGCTCTCCTTGTTCTAGGTCTGTGCAGGGCCTTTCCTGGCCCCTGGAGTGAGCAACAGCAGCCTTGGGGCTGCTCTGATTTACGCTGGTACGGGAATCAGGGACTAACCATAGTGCAGCATGCTCTGGCTATGCCCACAATCTGCCCCCTCCACCAGGAGGCTGGGAGCCAGCTGGGAGCAAGACCTTGCACTGCAGCTGGGATCACCCCTTCACGAGGGGAGTCTCAGGGGTGTTACCCTCCCTGTTATGACCTTGTCATGCTGCTAGAGGGGGCCCACATGTAAGTGGAAATCAAGCCCCCGTTCTGTAAAGTCTGCCCCGAAGCAAATAGGCAGCCGGCAATGTCTGGGAAGCACTGAGGTAACACACTCATCCTGGCCTGTGCTGCTTACGACATGCGTTGTCCCAGCATCAGTCGCCTTGTGGCAGTATTGCTCAGTGTCAGGGAGACTGAGATGCAGCATCTAACCCAACAAGGATGGGAATGTGGGTACTTGTGGTTAGGTCCTCATCCCTGGGGGGGGCGGAGATGCTGTGGCAATCTGTACTTTCCTTGGCTAGCAAGGAGCCCCGGGAGATCATGAGATGAAAGAGCTACAGAGGGGTCTAGTGGTGTCAGTTGGGATTGGGAGTCTCAATGGGGACTAGTGGACTGGACTAGTGCGGGGGTGGGCCTCAGGACTCCTGGGTTCCATTCCCAGCTGCGGGAGGGGAGTGGAGCTCAATAGGTTCTAGAACAGTGGAGTTGGGAGTCAGGTCTCCTGGGTTCCATTCCCAGCTACAGGAGCAAAGCGTGTACAGCTGGGCTGAGCACCTCAAACTGGGAATCCAGATCTTAACTTCTGCAGCTCAGGCCCCATCGCTGGTCTCTTGATTTCAGGGTACACCCAGCAGCTGGCTTACCGGAAAGGAGATAACTCCTATGCGGCCTTCACAAACAGACCAGCGAGCACCTGGTAAAGCAAGGGGCGCCGGGGGCAGAAACCTGGGGGGAACTGGGGCTGAGGTGTTGTCCTAACACACATCTGACTCCAGAGACTCTCCGCTAAAGTCTCCTGCAGGTGGAAGGCTGCTGGCCTTGTCATGGGAGGACTGGAGTGGGACCCACAACACCTGGGTTTAATTGTGTCTCTTCTGCTGACAACTCCATGTGGGACCTTGAGCAAATCCCTTTGTCGATCTGGCCCTCAGGTTCCCCATCAGTAAAATGGAGTTAAAGGCCGTTCCTTTTGTCTGGTTTGATTGTGAGCCCTTTGGAGCAGGGACTGCCTCTGGCTCTGGATCTGTGCAGCACCCGGCACAACGGGGCCCTGATCTCAGTTGGTGTCTGGGCAGCACCTGAAACAATGAAGACCCCCCCATCTTGGTCGGGGTCTGTGCAGTGCCTGGCACATCTCAATCAGGGTCTGAGCAGTGTGCCCATTAGGACGTGGGTGGGGACCCAGTCTTGGTTGGGATCCCGGGCAGTGCCCAGCATGACAGTGACGAGGGGTAGGATGTGATCTCAGTTGGGGGCCTCCAGGTTCAGCCATAAGACAGCTTATGGTCACTGTTTCGATTAAGAAGTGGTTGTTGCAAGGACTGGTTAAGAGATTGTTCGAGTCTCCAGCTCTTATACCCGGCTGATAGCAATCGCTATGGCATGCGACTCATCTCCGGGGCATATTAACCCATTATGAAGGTACTCTTCATTTAAAGAGTGACCCACATTAATATGGGGTCAGGGCAGCTGGCTGCTCCTCCCCCGCTCACTCCTGCCTTTCCTCCCTGGCAGGCTGACGGCCTACGTGGTGAAGGTCTTTGCCCTGGCCTACGAACTGATCGCGATCGACCCCGAGGTGCTGTGCGGAGCTGTGAAGTGGCTGATCCTGCACAGGCAGAAGCCTGACGGGGCGTTCCAGGAGGATGCCCCCGTGATCCACGGGGAGATGGTGGTGAGCTGCTCGCCCTGTGGGGGGCTGGATCTGGGACTGGTGTCGCTTTGCTCCACTATGGAGCAGCAGCTTAGGAGCTTGGGATCCGGGTTCTGAGTTCGGGCAGCGCCTGGGAACGGGGCACATAGGGCCTGTGATGCGGAGCCTTTCCTCTGGCTTCTCTCTCCCTAGGGAGGCTACCAAGGTTCAGAGCCAGATGCTTCTCTGACGGCCTTTGTTGTCATCGCTATGGTGGAGGCCAGAGACGTCTGTCAGCAGTATGTAAAGGTGAGTCACGCGGCATGTGAGGCCATCGAGTCTAGCACGTGGCATTTTTTCATCTAGTGACAAGAATGTAGGACTGGGGGCTAGCGACCAGGGGACTGGGTGTCAGGACTCCTGGGTTCTATTCCCAGCTCTGGGGTGGGAAGAGACGGGGCAACAGGACTCCTGGGTTCTATCCCAGGATGATCTGGGAGGAGAGTGGGGGTCTAGTAGTCAGGACAGGGGGCTGGGAGTCAGGATTCGTGGGGCCTAGTAGCTGAAGCAGGAGGGTTGGGAGTCAGGACTCCTGGGTTCTATCCCATGATGTGGGAGGAGAGTTGGGGTCTAGTAGTCAGAACAGGGGATTGGGAGTCAGGACCCCTGGGTTCTATTCCTAGTTCTGCTGCAGATTCACCATTTAACCTTGGAAAATATGACTTCCCCTCCCCGTGCCTCAGTTTCCCCAGTCGACACTGTCTCCCCTCTGGGCTCTAATGTGGGCTCCGGGGTCTCGATGCCTTTCAGAGCTTGGGCAGAAGCATCACGAAGGCTGGAGATTACTTGGCAAGGCGCGTGAAAGACCTGAAGAAACCCTACTCCGTGGCCATCACGTCCTATGCGCTGGCACTGCTAGGCCAATCCGAAGCAGGAGAGAGGCTCATGGCGCTTTCCACGGGTGAGAGAATCTCTGGGTCCAGAATCCACATCTGCATCTCAGCCAGGCAGCAGGAGAGACGCTGAGCCAGAGCAAGCCATTGGGCTGACTGGCCTCGGATCCCCCCTCTCCTTTGCTGTGTGGATCAGACCCACGGGCCCAGCTGGGCTGAGATCTCCCCCAGCCCGGCACTGGGTCAGAGCCATGGGCCCGGCTAGCCTGGTACCTCCTGCTACCTCAACACAGGCGCTGAGTTTTTCTTTTCCCCAGGGTGCTCCATCCCCGCTCTGCCCCTAGGCCCTGCCCCCACCCTCCCCTTCCCCCAAGGCCCCACCCCTGCTCCGCCCCCTCCCCAAGGCGCCCGCCTGCCAGCTGCATGCTGCTCTCTGCCCCCTCCCAGGCACCAAACAGCTATTTGGCGGCACCCCCGATCAGCTGTTCAGGAACGCTTCAGATCAGCTGATTGGGGGTGCCGCCGACCAGCTGTGGCTGGTGGGTGCTAAGCACCCACTTTTTTTCCCAGGGGTGCTCCAGCCCTGGTGCACCCACGGAGTCAGCACTTGTGCACCTCAGAGCAGACCAATAGCCCCACCTTGCCTGGTGTCTCTCCCCTATAAATACACCATCAGATCACACCAGTGGGCCCATCCAACCTGGTATCCTGCCTCCCTGCCCACAAAATCAGGCCAACGGACCCACCCATCCCCATACCCCTCCCCGCTGCCAGACACACCAGGCTACTCTGAGCTAGCTGCCGGCTGTGGAGGTGACGGGGCGGGTCCCTCGCTGCTCTGCAGGGGGAACACACTGGGCCGACCCCCAGTCCCGTCTCTACTCCATCTAATCCACCTCTTACGCCCTGCTGGCCTTGCTGAAGCAGAAGAGGTTGGGGCTGACAGGGCCCATTGTCCGGTGGCTGACGGAGCAGCGGTACTACGGAGGAGGCTACGGCTCGACCCAGGTAAATATCACGACTTCAGCTCCCCGACCCAGGCCGGAGGTGGCCCACGTGTGACATGAGAAATGGCAGGGGAGGATCCGTCCAGCAGCTGGTTCTGCTGAATTAGCCCAGCCGCTGGCTGCAGCATCTTGCCTAGGTCCAGGGCATCAGCCCATCTCTGGGGACGTCACCTGGCATGGGGCTTCTGTTTGTCCCATGGGCGACTATGCCACGTCCTAGGGAGGCTTATGTAGTGGGGTGGCCTGGCCCTGCGGATAGGGCATAGGACTGGGAGCCAGGATTCCTGGGTTCCCTTCCCAGCTCTGGGAGGGGGACGGGCTCTAGTGTTAGAGCAGGGGGCCTGGGATCCTTCCCAGCTCTTCCACTGTGTTGCTCCGTGACTTTGGACACGCACCGTTCCGTCTCCCTGCCTCAGTTTCCCCCTCTGAAAAGCACAATGATCCCCCCCCCCTTTGTAAAGCATTCCCCTCCTGGAAGCCCAGCCTGGGGGTGCTCAGTGTGTTCCTCTGGCTCTGGGCAAGCTGCCAGCATCACGGGTGATGGGAAGGGGCTCTGGGGAGCTCCTTGCTAAAACCCCATGGCCAGATTGACGTGAGGTGTGGGGCATTGCTCTGCTGCTGGGGGTTGGGCCTTCCCTCCCCCTTTCCCCTTCCAGCTCCAAGGAGTAGGATCTGCCCCCCTCCCAGGTTAACCCCCCTCAGACTCATTGCCACCACTCCCTCTAGGAGAGAATACATCTCCTTTGGGATTCCCCCCCACCCCCCCGTCCCCACGAGGAGATATGTTACCCCCTTCCAGAGCCTTTGCCCCCTCCAGAGCCTTGCCTTCCTCCCCAAGGAGGGGTTATGCCCCCTGCCCCAAGATTATCCCCTTTCCAAAGCCTTCGTCTCACCCCCCCCCCATTCCTTGCCAGCCTCCAGCACTAGCTGTACCCCTCCCAGTTCCTAGGAAGGCCCCTCCCACACCCCCTTGCCAAGGCAGTTTGCTATCAGCTCTTTGTTCTGCATGGGAGACAGACGGTTCTTTGTTCCAACGGGGAAGCGCAGCCCGGCCGCCCTGGGTCAATCAAAGACTGAGGGAGCAGCTGCTGTGGGAGCCTCTTGTTAAAATCTTGCCAGTGGCTCAGTGAACACGTTGGTTGGGCCGGTGGGATTGAGGTGGGCTGCGTCTGAAACACCTGCCTCTTGGGTCAGGCCTCACCCCACAATGCGCAAGCAGGGCCCAGCGGATCCCATGAAGCCCCAGAATCTGCCCCATGGTCACAGAATCGTGCCAGGGAATCTCAGCTTCTGGCCTTTTATGGAAGCTGCCAGCCAAGTGTCACCCAGGCAGCGCTGCCTGCCTGAGTCTGCAGACAGTCTGACTTGGCTGTGGGAGAAAGGAGTTGGCCCCTGGCTAGCCCACTGCGGTGTTTGAACCCTCAGGAGCTAATGCTGGTCATGGAGTATTATTTGCTTCTTTTTTGATACGGCTCATCAGAATTGTACGTTCACTCTGGTCCCTAAGGATGGCAGCCCGCTGTGCTCAGTGGCGAGAATGACTAAAGCAGGCAGTCCACGGAGCACGTCGCAGAGTGCAGAGAACGAGTAAAGCATCTTCCAGGAAGGACTTCTGTAGCCTAACAGAGTGATAGGGCTCAATGCTGGGATAACTGGCTGACACTCCCTGGCCTGTGAAATCCAGCAGGTCAGACTAGATGGTCTAATGGTCCTGTCTGGCCTTATTGCTTGTTCTTGTCCTGCGTTCCTGCACTAGATCAAAGCACCCTTTAGAACCCGGGGTTCCCCGTCCCACGAAGGTGCTTTACACACTGTCGTCGTCACCTCTTGAGAAGCTGATTCAGCTCCTTCTGTGTCTCACTAAAGGCATTTTCTCCAGCCCCTCGAATCATGTTTGTGGCTCTTTTCTACCTGCTCCAATATTCCCGCGTCCTTTGTTGCGCACACCAGAACTAGGCACAGCCCCCCCCTTACCCCCCCCATTCCATCGATGCCCCACCTCTCACTGCCTCTCCCCCTAACGCCCCACTCCTGTGCCTCCTCTTCCCCCCAAGACCCTGCCCCCCACTCACTTCTCTCTGCCCCCTCCCTGCTGTCGCTTGCCCAGTAAAAAGTGATGGGGGCCATGGCCCCCCCCATTCCAGCACCTCCGGCGCAGTGTTTCAGTCTCACCAATGCCGAAAACTCCCCTCCCTGCTCTTAGTCACTGCTCCCCGGAGCAGCACAGTTCCCCTTTGTGGCCGTGGCGTAAAGGGGGCCTGAGCCTCTTTTAGCGCAAATCACCAGCTGATGAGTAGAGCCCACACCCCCACCCACCTCCCCAAAGCTGTAGCTTCCACTGGCCTCCCTGGAGCCGCCACTGGATTTCTAGCCTCCCTGCGCCCCATCCGCCCCGGCTGCAGGGGTCTTGCTGCCGGGTTTGCTAGGCGTCCCTCTGGGTCCTTGTGTATTCACCCCTGCGCCCCTTTCTCGCGCCAGGCCACAATCATGGTCTTCCAGGCTCTGGCCCAGTACCAGATGGATGTGTCGGAAACCAAGGACATGGCCCTGGACGTTTCCATTAACCTGCCGGGTCGGAGCAGGCCGCTGCTGTGGAGGATCAACAGGGACAACGCCATGGTGGCCCGGACGGAGCGGGTAAGTCCCAGGGGCGTGGAGAGGGGGGAACTGGGCTGAGCGCCCCACATGGATGAGGGTGAATGGCATGAGGGGTCGGTGGAATGGCAGCGGGCTCGCCTGCGTGGGCGGGGATGGCACGGTCACCCTGGAGAGAGGCCACGGGGAGGGTGGGAAATGGGCCATGTGTGAAGAGGCGGGGAGGGGGATGGCCTTAGGGTGAGGGGATGCCATGGGCAGGGGGCTGGAAACCCAGCCTTGCCCGGGGAACAAACCACTTGTGTCTCAGACGACGTGGACGCTAACCTACCCACTCCCACAGACCAAGCTGACCGACGGCTTCACCATCTCGGCCAAGGGACATGGCCAAGGGACCCTGTCGGTACGTATGGGCTGCTGAGAACCCTCCCGTCGGCCTAGGGCGCTCCTGGACGTACAGTACGTGGCTCTGAAAGCCCATTTCCCCAGCTGGCGGGGGTCCTCCTGGATCTGAGGGGGCAGCAACCCCCCCCATCTCAGCACTGCCCCCTGCTGGATGGATCTGAGCAGGGCTGCCAGGCAATGATGTGATTTGGGGAGGCCACGTCCCTTGTTCTGTCCCTCTCTCCCCCATCCCGAGCTTCTCTCGGGTCTGGTCATTTCTATCTGGCCCTGGGAATCCGGCGACAGCCTGGCTTTCCCCGAGACCCCTCCCTGTAGACCCCTGGGCCGGAGCAGCCTGGTTAATATCCCTCCCCTCATCGCCCCTTTCTTTCTCAGGTGATGACGGTTTATTACACGCCCCTGACGGAGGGGGTGGCAGCCTGCAAGAAGTTTGACTTCAGCGTCTCTGTGCAAAGGGCGCCTGATGGTAAAGAGCTGGGATTCCTGATCGGGGGAGAGGGGACTGGTTTGAGGGGTACCAGGCCGCAAGACCCCGGTGAGAAAGGGGTTAACCTCCATGCAGCTTCCCCCTTTTCCGAGCTGGCTGAGGGACAGAGCCCTGTCACCAGGCCTCAGTGGGTCACAGCTGAGATTCAGGACAAACTGGTGAAGAATAGAGCAGACTCACCCCCCACCGGTGGTTATTCTGTCACGAAATTATAGCAAGCCAGTAAGAAAAGTAAAGGTTTGGCTCACCACCCAGCAGGGCCGGTGCAAGGAAGTTTCGCGACCTAGGCAAAACTTCCACATTGCGCCCCCTCCCCCTCGCGGCAGCTTCCCCCCCGCCCCCCCCGCGGCAGCTTCCCACCCCAGCTCACCTCTGCTCCGCCTCCTCCCTAAGCACGCCACCCTCCGCTCTAATTCTCCTCCCAGGCTTGCGGTGCCAAACAGCTGATTGGCGCTGCAAGCCTGGGAGGCGGGAGAAGTGGAGCAGCGACCACGCGCTCGGGGAGGAACCACTGGAAAAAAAGAAATTGGAGGCACTGCTTTTTGGCGCCCCCAAATCTTGGCGCCCAGGGCAACCGCCTAGTTCGCCTTAATGGTAGCACCGGCCCTGACCCCCAGGCACTAGACTTTATGATGAGTGGTTACTGAAAACCAATTTCCTCCAGTTGTAGGGTCCTTCTCATCCGAAGAGATAAGCCACCTAGCCAGGTCAATCTATAACTCGGATTTTACCCAATAATCATCTTGATGCCAATCCTGTAGTAACTAAAACTAAAGGTTTAATAAGAAAAGAAAAGAAAAGAATGGTTAATAGATCATATACATACAAATAATTGCAAAGTCCTGTAACAATGATGGAGTAGACGGCTGGCTTGTAAAGTCTCTCTGGGAACAGTCCATAGTTCAAAATGCTCCTTCTAATTGTAAATCCACAGGCCAGAGAACCAGGGCAGGAAAGTGGCAAAATGAAGCCATCTCAGGGGTCTTTTATATCCTCTGCCATGTGCCTGGGGATGAAGTTACTGGCCTGAGATGGAGTCCGGGTCACATGGGCAGATCACCCCTCCTTGGGAAGTTTGATCATTCACAGGGGCAGCCATTGCCTGTGGCCCATCGTTAGAGTGAAGTGTCCTTAATGGGCCATCACCCCACAGCTGTCTAGCCTTGATGTAAATCTTATCTGATGGGTGTTGCCCAGGAATACAGCACAGGTGTAAGATACAAGTCCCTGGCCAATAGTCATAACTTTAGGTACACAGATAATACATGCATATAAACAGGACAATCCTACGTAGCAAATCATCACCTTTCCATTGACACCTCACATGACAGGCTTTGACAAGGCTTGTTGCAATTGTGTAACAGTGGCATTCTCCTTCATCAGTTCAATCCGACAGCATCACAAGCTGTTGGGACTGAGGCTGTTTCAGACCCGGGTTCCAGCTGCTTGCTTGGGGCTTGCTTGGAGCAGGGGTGCACAGGCCACGTTTGGGCAAGGGGGTCTCCCAGAAATGGTCCCCTTGGCTCATGATCAGCCAGGAGCCGCAAGGGGCTGGGGAAGCAGGTTGGGGTGTGGATGAATTTCCCCACTGAAAGAAAAACTGCTTCCTCTACAGGCTTTGATCTCAGAACCTAACTATGCCCCAGTGTGGTGGGGGAAGTGTTAGCCACGTTAGAGACGGGGAAACTGAGGCACAGGTCACTCAGCAGCACAGTTGAGTTAGAACCCCGGCTCCTATGCCCCACCTGGACCATTAAACCCTATTCCCCTCCCAGAGGCAAGGATAGAATCTAAGAGTTTTGAGTCCTAGCCCCCTGCTCGAACCATTAGACCTCTCCCCTCTGCCACAGCTGGGACTAGACCCTGGGGCTCCTGGTTTGCATGCCAGTAACCACAAGGTCCTTTTTTTTCTCGTGAATGAAGCAACTGCACTTGGCAAACAAACTAGACACAATTGACACTTCGCTGGAAAACTGTATCAGAGATTGAAAAGATTAGGGCTGTTTACCCAAAGGGAGGATGTGATAGAGATCCATACAGATGCCGTCAGAGGAAGGAGGCTAGTCAAGGATCCACGGTTCAATTCTGCTCTGCCACAGATTCCTGTTGGACTTTGGGCCGGTCATATAGTCTCTCTGTGCCTCAGTTTCCCTATCTGGAAATGGGACTTCCCTCCCCCACAAGGAGGACAGACTGTGAGGTGCTCAGATACTAGGACGATGGGGCCCAGAGAAATACTTCGAAGAGAGAGGAGAAGTCCCATGTGACAAGAGCAATAACCTGGAGCTCTTATCTAGTGCGTTTCATCAGTGGCTCTCAAAGGGGCAGATATTTAAAGGTATTTAGGCTCCTAGCTCCTATTGAAATCAGGGAGAGTTAGACACCAACGTACCTTTAACTGTCTGGCCCCAGGCACTTCCCAAAACAAGGACAAAGAGGCACTGAAAGAGAGACAGGGAACCACACAGGACAGATGAGAATCATGTCGCTTAAATGAGTGACTGGAAGGTGCCCAGACACTGCGGTGATGGGAGCAGGATAAGGACCAGCGTAGAACAGGCTGGGATAGTTTGGTACCCATCTTGTGTGACTGTGTCTGTAAGGGGGCTGGGGGAATCCCTGAGGAGCGGGGAGTACTCCCCTGGGAATAAATTTGGGACGATCCTGGTGCGTTTCCTCTCCGGACCCATTTTTAAATGTGCTGGGAGGTGGGTGGGGGAGGGAGGGGGGGACACCACTGATGAGACAAGAATGTGACCCCCCTGCTGTGTTGCTGGGTCTTTGCAGCCAAGAAGCCAGAAGGGGCCCTGGACTCTGTGTTCATCCAGATCTGCATGCGGTGAGTCACCCCCGGCCATCTCCCCCGCCACAGCCGGTCCCCACCCTAGAATGGTGGGGAGTGTGTCAGATCCTGGCTTGAGGCATGCGGCCATGTCTCCGTTTCATGCAGCGGATCTCAAATGGTGGGTCACGGACCAGCCCCGTTTTATTGGGGTCGCCAGGGCTGGCATTAGACTTGCTGGGGCCTGGGGCTGAAGCAGACTCAGAGCTGGTGGGGCTCAGGCAGACTCAGGCTTCAGTCCCCCCTCCTGGGGTCGTGTAGTAATTTTTCTTGTCAGAAGGGGGTCGCAATGCAATGAAGTTTGAGACCCCCCTGCTCTAGTGGTTACTGTCCCTGTAGCAATGCTTTCCCCACCCCCCGCTGCTCCCCACGGAGGTTTGTCCGGCAGCCATCGATGCCCGAATTGGTGCTGCTTGGGACCCATGCGTCCCCTCTCCTGCGGCAGCCAGGAAGGGCCGTGGAGACAGCCTGCTGGGTAGCGGCCTCCCCAGTGGCTTGGTCCAGCCAGTGTCCACTCATCAGTGCCAGTGGCCTCCATAGAGGGATCAGCTTTGTTGCCTGGCGGGTGTTTTCCTAGCCAAATCCTCTCTGCATCCTCCAGGTTCCTGGGAGCGGTGGACTCCACCATGACCATCCTGGATGTCTCCATGCCCACCGGCTTCTCTCCGGACATGGACGACTTGGATAGGGTGAGCCCCACCCCCTCAACGTGCGGGGAGTCGGCTGCTCCCCTGGGACCAAGCTAAGAGTGGTGGTGGTGGTGGTGGTTCAGGCAGGGGGGTTAAACTCTTCCATGCCAGGATCACACACACACAAATTTAGCAATCTGGGGAGGGCATCACAACCTCCTGATGCTGGCTGGGTCATGACTCAGGGGCTTGGTGCCTTTCACCTCTGGGTCATCCTAGGTCACAGACCCCGACCCAGCTTGGGGCAGCGGTAGCTGTTCTCAGCTGGTGGCTGTTTGGTGGGTTCTCAGCCCGGTTCCTAGTGGGACAGGAATGTCACTGTGTCATTGGCACGGACCAGCCCCCTCGTTGGCAGCCCCTGTCTCGGACGGACCACGGAGATGGTGCTCCCCTCTCGTTCCTAATGCGGGGTCCCTCCCAGGCAGGGTTGAACCACTTCCGGAGAGGGTGAGAAGCGCAGGAGAACTCCCACTTGTTGATGCCCTGACCAGGTGTCACAAGAGGAATCAGATCCTGGGGATGTCAGTCGGCCAAGCCTTGTTCATGGGATCAGAGTGGAGAGCAAGAAGCAGATAGTACGGGGTGGGGAAGGGGGTACAAAGCCAGGAAGGGCAGAGCTGGGCACCCCCAAAGCTTTGGCAGAGTTGGGGGCCGAAGTGGGCACCATCCAGCTTGCAGATTCTACTGGCTGATCCCTTTGGTTTCCATGCCCAGCTCACGAACCGTGTGGACAAATACATCTCCAAGTTTGAACTGGACACGGACCTGTCTGACAGAGGCTCCCTCATCCTCTATCTAGACAAGGTATGTCTTGGCCATCCCCCACTTCTTTCTTTCTTTCTTTCTTTCTTTCTTTCTTTCTTTCTTTCTTTCTTTCCGTCACATTTAGCCCTGGTCTACACTACGAATTTAGGTTGAATTTAGCAGCGTTAGAGCGATTTAACCCTGCACCCGTCCACACGACGAAGCCATTTTTGTCGACTTAAAGGGCTCTTAAAATTGATTTCTGTACTCCTCCCCGACGAAGGGATTAGCGCTGAAATCGACATCGCCGGGTCGAATTTGGGGTAATGTGGACACAATTTGACGGTATTGGCCTCCAGGAGCTATCCCAGAGTGCTCCATTGTGACCGCTCTGGACAGCACTTTGAACTCCAATGCACTAGCCAGGTACACAGGAAAAGCCCTGGGAACTTTTGAATTTCATTTTCTGTTTGGCCAGCGTGGCGAACTCAGCAGCACAGGTGACCATGCAGTCCCACCAGAATGTATCATCTCCATCCCTGAGGTTATCGCAGATTAGAAGGTGAAAAAAACACACTTGCGATGACATATTTTCCAAGCTCATGCAGTCCTGCCGCATTGATAGGGCTGGGCACAGCATAATGCATGGAGGCATTGAGTGGCAGAGGCCAGGAAAGAATAGCTGTGCTTGCTTAACGGCAAAACTATCATGCCTCGCTAGCGATCCTGCCTGAGCCAGGTCGCTGTGTCACATGCACTCCACGCTGTGTCAGCCTTGGGCGGGGGCATGACCGCTTTGTGAGCAGGAAGGGAAACAGTGGGGGCGAAGGACCTCTCTGGCTTTAAGATTAAGCTTGATAAGTTTATGGAGGGAATGGTTTGATAGGATAACATGATTTAGTCAATAGGTCAATAATGTGCGACCACTGGTAATTAGTACCGAGGGTCAATGTTGGGATACTGAAAGTATTTTTCCTGAGTGTCTGGCTGGAGAGTCTTGCCCGCATGCTCGGGGTTCAGCTGATCGCCATATTTGGGGTCGGGAAGGAATTTTCCTCCAGGGTAGATTGGCAGTGGCCCTGGAGGTTTTTCGCCTTCCTCCACAGCATGGGGCAGGGGTCGCTTGCTGGAGGATTATCTGCTACTTGAAGTCTTTAAATCAGGATTTGGGGACTTCAACAGCTGAGTCAAGGGAGAGAATTATTTCAGGAGTGGGTGGGTCAGCTTTTGTGGCCTGCATCTTGTGGGAGGTCAGACTAGATGATCATAATGGTCCCTTCTGATCTTAAGTTCTATGATTCTATGAGATACAGACATTGCATTAGGGGGGTTCTGTAGCTAGAGAAAACATTCCTGTGCATTCGACAAAGTCTGTGGCAAAAAAAGAGAAGCCCCGTAGTGTAGTGGTTATCATGTTCACCTAACACTCAAAAGCCCTGCAGTGTAGTGGTTATCATATTCACCTAACACACGAAACAACCCTGGTCTGAAACCAGGCAGAAACAGGTCACTGTTCCTTTTTCTGACTCCCCTCTTGCATTTTTAGTCTTAGAACAACCGCGCTGTGAAATTTTTACTTTGAATTATATCAATTATGAGTTAAATAATATGGAAGCTCTCTTTAAGTTATAGCCCCGGGTTCCTTACCCTTTCAGCTGCTCTGGTAAATTAATATTTTTGTTAGGGGCGGGGAAACATTTTCATGAAGCCTTTTATAGGGACTAAATGCCATCTAGGACTGAAATAACCTTAACGTGGCCCATAGAGTGCAATCCTTCGTTCTGGATTTGCCATTCCACAAGTTGAACTGCTCCTTGCTACTGTGCAGGCTTCATGAGCCATGGGAGCAAGGGGCAGGCTGGGGTAGGTGCGACCGCGCGGTGCTGCCGGCTGGGAGAGCAGCCTGAGGCAGAAGCCTCCAGCTCACGATATTCCAGGCAGGACTGAATCTCCATGAGACGAAACTTAAAGAAGAGAATGACCTGGAGTCGCTCCCATTCGGTGCTCTAAGAGGAGGACAGCCATGTCTGTCCAGGCACCCCTGATCGACCTCACCGAGGTCTGCCAGCTGAGCGGGGCTGAGCGGGACCCCGGCTGGCAGGAGCCGGCGGACGGAGCCCAGATCAGCAGCGGGCTGAGTTGCCCAGCCCCCTGCCGGTCTGGGGCTCCAGCCGCTGGCCCCGCTCAGCCCACTGCCTGCCTGGGGCTCCAAACGTCCAGGCAGGCAGCGGGCTGCGTGGGTCCGGCAGACAGGACCCCAGAAAAAAGTCACGAAACGATTGTCTGCCGTTGCTTTCACGGAATGGGAGCGGGGGCCTGACGACATGTACCCAAAACCACCCGCGACAAAGTTTTCGCCCCATCAGGCATTGAGAGCTTAACCCAGAATTCCAATGGGCAGTGGAGAATGTGGGAACTGTGGAATAGCTACCCACAGTGCACCGCTCCGTAAGTTGATGCTAGCCACGGTAGTGAGGACACACTCCGCCGACTTAATGCGCTTAGTGTGGACACACACAATAGACTGTATAAAATTGAATTGTAAAAAAATCGACTTCTATAAAATCAACCTAATTTCGTAGTGTAGACATATCCTTAATATTAAGGTCTGACTGATAATGGATTAATAAATGCTTGAGAGCAACTGATAAATGGCCAATCAATTGTTATGGAGCCCAGCAGATCAGTAGGTTGCTTAACCCATCTCTGGGGACGTCTACACTACAGCTGAAGGTGTGATTCCCTGCTCGGGTAGCCCGATGCATGCTAGCTCTGCGAGCTAGTGCGCTAAAGATCGCAGTGTGACTGCGGTGCCTAGCCTCCCTCGCATCTCAGACCAGACTGTAGTGGGGCAACCAGCCTGAGCTGCTGTCACTCGTGAGGCTGCGGTCATGCTTATGAAGCTTCCGTTTTCAGGCACTAGCTCACGTGTGCAGCTACCCAAGCTGGGGGTGACACCTCCCAATTGCTGTGTAGACACAGCCTTAACAGCTTCTGCTGAGAGCCGTCTGCAGCACATCCTGCTCCTGGCTGATATGGGGACATCCTCCATTCATCATGCATGAACCCTTCAGACCAAGATTCCAATTACAAAGTGTGACCCATATTTCTATTGGGGTGGCTCCCAGAAGCCCCTGATTGGGGGTGGGGGGCAATGTTCCCTCTAATTTTTTCTAATTTGGGGAGGGGGGGTCTCCCCAAACTGTGTAAGGATCCAGCATCCACCGTGCTCCCAGTTCCCAGTGCAGGGGGCAGATCAGGCACCTGGCCAGAAGACGACCTCCTGAGGTCCCTTCCAAGCCTGATAGTCTATGAATGGACACACCGTGCTGTGGCTATTCTCTGGTCAGAGCAGCCCTGAAGCGGCTCTAATGTACACTAGGGCCCTGCACAGTCACACGAGTGATGTCACAAAGGGGGGTGGGGTTTAAAGCCCCCTCCACCCCCTTATGCCCCCTGTGCCAAGTGCAGAGTGGAGCAACTGGGAATCAGGCCCTTTCCCCCCTTATTGGCGCTCTCTCCTGCCTGCAATGACGGGGCCATTCCAGCTCCTAAGGGCCTTTCTCTTCCTCCCTAGGTGTCCAGCAAAGAGACGGAGTGTCTGAAGTTTAAAGCTCACCAGCACTTCGAAGTGGGTCTGATCCAGCCGGCGGCCGTGACGGTGTACGAGTACTACTCCCTGGGTTAGAGCATTCATCACTCACGCGTCTCGTTAGTGCCCAGCAAAGCACGCTGGCCCCAGCGAACAGTCAGACAGAGCCCTGCTGTGCTGCTTTACCGAATCAGGACAGGCTTTATCACCCCCCTGGCTCTTCAGCAGGGCCGGCTCCAGACCCCAGCGCGCCAAGCGTGCGCGTGGGACGGCATTTTCCCGGTAGGGCGGCAGGCGGCTCCGGCGGACCTCCCGCAGACATGCCTGCGGGAGGTCCAGCGGAGCCGCAGGACCAGCGGACCTCCTGCAGGTATGACTGCGGATGCTCCACCGGAGCCGCGGGACCAGCGAACCCTCCGCAGCTGCGGGAGGTCCACTGGAGCTGCGGGACCAGCGGACCCTCCGCAGTCATGCCTGCGGGAGTCCGCTGGTCCCTCGGCTCCGGTGCACCTCCCGCAGGCATGACTGCTTGGGGCGGCCAAATTCCTAGAGCCACCCCTGCTCTTCAGGAAAGCAAGACAGTGCAGTGCATGGGGCATGAGCCTGTGAGGCAGGAGATCTGCGTTTGACGCCCCAGCTCTGCTTTTGACCGTGTCGCTCTGTGACTCGGTTTCCCCATTCCTAACATAGGGATAATAGCTCTGCCTCAGAAACAGCTTTAAAGCTCAGGCGGTGCTCAGCTACAGTGACAGCTTCTTTTCTTGAGCTACCTTCCGAGTTTTGCAGCTGGGACTAGGGGAAACCTGGGTTCTCTTCCCAGCTCTGGTTAGAGCAGTGGGGGCTGGGAGTCAGGACTCCTGGGTTCCTTTGCCACTGATTCCCTGGGTGACCTTGGACAAGTCGCTTCATTGCTCTGTGTCTCAGTTTCCTTTCTGGAAAAAGCCTTTCCACCATAAGCCTAACACCTTCACCCCCTTCTGCTCCCCACCCCAAAAGGAAATGATCACCAGTTTGCTGGCCTCTTTAAACCAGGGCATCCAGACCTGTGAGGAGCTAATTTAAGGGGAATGATCCCACCTGGGTAGTCAAATGACTAACGAGCACCTGGGCACGATAAAAGCCCTTCATCAGGAGGAGGTGCTGCTAGAGAAAGAAGCTCTCCTAAGGGTGAGTTGCTCTGGGAGAAATACAGGCCCCATAAAGGCAGGTGGCTGTGCAACCCCTGACCCTAAGGGAAAATCCTTTAATTCAGGTTTATTTGTATTTAGTAAAGAACCAGGGCAGGGGAATTTGGACGTCTACATTTTTGCAGTGTGTGGAGTTCTAAAGAGAAACGGAAGCAGAATGCGCTTGCAGTGCCACACTAGGCCAGGAGGGGGCAGTACAGGATGGGCAACAGAAATAAAATCTCAAAAATAAAATCAAACCACAAACTCCTTCCCCAGCTGAGTGTTAGCTCCAAAAAGGGAGAAGAGTCAGAGACTCCATTAGGTTCACAAAGGACTTTGCTAGTGATTTTACATGGAAGATGCCCAGATGCTATGGTGACAGGCAGCTGGATAAAATCCTAAAGTACACAAAGCGATTCCCCAGGGAATCAAAGCCAGATTTTCCGGACAGAATAACCCATCCTTAACTTGTAGCTCTTTGGGGCAGGGACTGGCTCTCACTGTTCGTGCAGCATCCGGCACCAGGGGGCCCTGATCACAGGGGTCTGTGTCTCACTGTGTCTGTGCACAATGGGGACTCTGATTCCAGAGTAACAAACCTTTTCTCTCTCTCTCAGAAAACCGCTGCACAAAATTTTACCACCCAACCCAAGGCAGCGGCTTGCTGAAAGTGCTGTGTGAGGAAGACGCCTGCCGTTGCATGGAAGGTAAAGGGAGACCAAAGGGAGGGGACGATTTCTCTGCTCTGTCCCTTCACCGGCTTCTATGCTACAGGCTGGAACTGCAACTGACCTCGTGGGCTTGGGCCAGTGAGAGTACCGGGGATGCAGCACCAATGCGCTAGCCCTGCCGGGTGCCGGCCGATGGCAGCTCAGGGATCAGCAGCTCTCGGCTTGGAGCGAGCTTGGGGGATCTAATGGGTCTGGGTCCAGACTGCGCTCCTAGAACGCTCCCTCTGTGGTTCTCCAGTGGGGAGAATCTGTGGACGCTTCCAGTTCCCACCTTCACGGAGATAACATGCAAAGAGACCTCTCCTCCTTGGCCAGGCCCTGATCTCTGGCTGCCTCTGGGACCTTTCCACATGGAGGGGGCACAGGCCTGGGTGTCAGGACTCCAGGTTTCTATTCCCTGCTCTGGGAAGCGAGTGGGGACTAGTGGTCAGAGCAGTGGAGGGCTGGGAGTCAGGACTCCTGGGTTCTATTCCCACCTCTGCCATTGATTCATCACGTGACCTAGGGCAAACTCATTGTCCTGTTTATGCCACAGCTTCCTCGTCTGGGCAATGAGGCTGACACCCACCTGTCACCTGGGGAGGGGGGGGCTGTGAAGCTGAATTCATTCATGTCTGTAAGGGGCAGCGAAAGCCCAGTGTGAAAGGGGCTGTAAACCTGCCACATCACTAGGATCGTCTGCCTCTGTCCCCAGAGAAATGCAGCCTGATCAAGAAATTTAAACACCCCCCTGCTGACATCTCCGTCCGCATCGAAGCCGCGTGCGAGGCTGGGGTGGATTACGGTAAGACAGGCCCTATGTTCTGGTTTCATTTCTCCTGGTGGGCTGTTGTCCAGGGGAGGGCCAAAGCTGGGGGGTGAGATCTGCCAGTCATCCCAGAGGCAATGAACTCCTGAGCCGGGCCGAGATAACCGCAATGAGCGTAGCAGCAGGAGAGAAGAAGCAGGCCACATAACGGGGTATGTGTGAACTCTACCACGTGCCTTGTCTGATACAGAGATGGGGGCTCTGGGCTGGGACTCAGCAGAGCTGGAATCTATTCCTGCCTCTGGCCCGCTGGGTGACCTCGGGCAGGTTGTAGCCCTTCTATGCCTCAGTTTCCCCAATTACAAAATGGGGACAACGATACTGACCTAATTTGAGATCTACCGATGATAAGACCTAGGCACAATTATTTATCTGAACTGGGTGGCCAAACTTTTTTAACAAGTGTTTTTTTTCCCACCAGTTGCTCAGCTATTTGAGTTAAATATTTAAAACCCACTGAGTTGTAAACAGTCTGAATAAAACCCACTCCCCCTTCCCAGTTAGACCGAAGACAGCCATGCCTGGGAGATCCACTCTCCAGGCAACCACAGAGGCCTCTGGTGGGGGGGTGGAAAGAGTCTGAATTCATCACGCATCTTTCCCCAGGCCTTTTACACAGCAAGAAAACCTGGGTCAAGCCCATTCCCGCCCGCACCTGCAGGTTCCCCTTTAGTGCCTGAGACCCACTGATGTAGGACCCTACATCCCACGCCCCCACTGGTCTAGGAAGCAGCCAGGCGCTGAGCAAGTAGGGTTCTAGATGACTGGTGGTGTCTCTTTGCCCGAATGGGTGGGATTTGATTCTATTCTATGTAGGTTCTCATCCCGTGAGACACAGATCTGGAAGGGACCCTCTGGGTCATCAAGTCCAGTCCCCTGCAGGCACTCCTGTCACCGTGACGTCTGGCTTGTATTCTGTAGATCAGCCTAGACGGTCGCGATGGCCCCTTTGGGCTTTTAACAGATCTCTGACTCCCATCTCCTCCTGCAGTTTATAAAGCTCAGCTGGTGAAGGTGGAACAGAACGGGATGTACAATTACTTCACCATGAGGATCGTGCAGGTCATTAAGGAAGGTAACGGCCCTTGTGTGAACGTCTGCCCGCGTCTCACCCTGCGTGCAGGCTGTCCCCGTTACACGGTGCAATGCTCCCCCCGCCCCAGCCCCCGCTTCTGCACTCGGGCTTTTCACCTGCGTTTTATTTCTGTACATCTGGGAGGTGAATGTAGTGCTCCTTGAAAACGACGGAGGACATGGCACCAGCTGAGAACCGCACATTGCAGGAGGCCTCCACTGAAGTCAGTCCATGCAGCTGATGCCCCTCAGTCCTGACCCACAGCCCCTGCTAGCTCAGCCCTGGGCTTCCCCCACTCCAGCTCTGCCAGTGCCCCTCCATCCTGACCCTCAGCTCCCTGCTAGCCCAGCCCTGGGCTTCCCCCCATCCCAGCTCTGCCAGTGCCCCTCCATCCTGACCCCCTGCTAGCCCAGCCCTGGGCTTCCCCCCATCCCAGCTCTGCCAGTGCCCCTCCATCCTGACCCTCAGCCCCCTGCTAGCCCAGCCCTGGGCTCCCCCCCAAGCTCTGCCAGTGCCCCTCCATCCTGACCCACAGCCCCCTGCTACCCCAGCCCTGGGCTCCCCTTTCACTATCAGTCATGTCCCTTAGACCCCCTGCTATCCCCAGGGCCGGATGAATCTTTTGTGGGCCCTGGCACCCAGACCTTGGCCCTGTCCCCTGCTTCACCCCGAGGCTCCACCCCCACTCCGCCCCTTCCCACTGAGGCTCCACCCCTGCTCAGCCATACGGGGGAGGGGAGGAGGGCGGAGAGGAGCAAGTGGTGGGCGGGGCCATGGTCCGGATGCCAGGGCCCCCTCTGAGGGTGAGCCCAGCGTCACAGCGTCATTGTAAACCCGGTACTGGCCACGCCACACCTCGGCTTCCCTCTAACTAGCTCTGCTGATGCGCCTTAATCCCATCCCACAGCCCCCCTGCTATTCCAGCCCTGTGTTCCCCCCGTCAGCTCTACCAATGCCCATCACATCATCAGAGACGTTGTGAAATACAGCCTTGCTCGTCCCCGAGAGCACGTCGCGCTAGAAAACGCTCCAGACTGATCGATCAATGCTCCAGTTATCCCCAGGGTGGGCACTGCCTCCGCATTCCCCCCGGGTGGCTTTTAGCTGTCAGCTTCGACCTTGGTAGTCTCATAACAGCTCCCCACACCCTGAGCCTACCAAGGGCTCCTCAGGAGAGGCCGATATTTCTAAAAGCTGTCTTTGGAACAAAGATCAGAACAAAGCCAAAAATCGAAACTTCCTGCTAAATGAAATTTTGATTCAGGTCAGCAGAAACGTTCCTTTGCGATCAAATCAAACTCTTCCATTCTGATCTCGACTTTTCCAAATGTTCTAGTAGAAAATAAAATAATTTTCTAACCAAAAAAATCTCAATATTCCAGTCCCAGATGTGACCATGGGAGGCCTTTTCCAACAAGACAGAGGAATCCAGGTTCTGATCTCATTTACACCAGCATAAATCCAGAGCGACTCTATTGACAGGGATTTTGAGCACACCTGCCCTGATGTCATAAAACCTGAGCCGTACTGGGTCAGACCAGTGCTCCATCTAGCACCATATCCTATCTTCTGACACTGACCAATGCCAGGTGCTTCAGAGGGAATGAATCATTGAGTGATCCATCCCCTGTTGTCCACGCCCAGCTTCTGGCAGTCAGAGGCTAGGGACACCCAGAGCATGGGGTTGCATCCCTGACCATCTTGGCTAACAGCCATTGATGGACCTATCCTCCAAATGTCAATCCAGAGCGACCCCATGGAGACAGATTCTGAGCACATGTCAAACTAAAAGAGACCTCAAGAAATCAAGAGTCACTCTGGATTGGCACCTGTTTAACTGAGATCAGACTCTTCTGCAGTGGGTCTGGCTCCTGTTTGCTGATCTGTCACCAGCGATCATTCTGCTCCCCATGCTCATAGGGCATCGCTGGCTTTATTTTTATTTTTTTTAAAGGCACAGAGCAAAGCGTCCAGGGGAAGACCCGTCGATTTATCAGCCCAGTGGCTTGCCAGGCGACGCTGAACCTGCTGGAGAACAGGAGCTACTTGATCTGGGGCCTCAGCAGTGACCTGTGGGACCTGAAGACCGAGTGAGTCTCCAGCAGGCTCCTGGAGAGGCAGGAGGTTTATGAGGAGGGGGAAGGGTTTGGCTGGTGGTTAATGCACTAGGCTGGGACTCAGGAGAAGTGTGTTCAATTCCAAGTGCTCCCATACTAACAACGGGGGGTGGTTCTCCTTAGTGCCCTGTGATCTCTGCCAGGCTGTACCCTGGACATGCAGGGTCACCCCCTAGCCCCCCCAAGGGCTGCGTTAATGTTTCCTCCTGCTCTCTCTCCCAGGATGGCGTACTTGCTCGGGAGCGGCTCCTGGGTTGAGCTGTGGCCAAACCCCCTGGAATGCCAGCAGGGACATTTCCAGGCCCTCTGCAAGGGGCTGGAGGCGTTTGCCCAGCACATGGTAACAAACGGCTGCCCTTCATAGACCGAGAAGAAGAGGACCCAGGAATGTCACCACCAGCTGTCCCCCTTTCTATGGGGCGATCTCCCTCATAACCCCATCTATAGTGTAAACTGGAGTCACGGCAGACTCTCTATACATTTCACAGCAGCAGGGGTAGGACTCTCACCCTTCTGCATGCTGTCCCCTACCTCTGGATCTGCAGGAGAATCTCCTTCAGCTGCTCATAGCATAGGGCTTGACACACAGCTGTGCAGTTCAAATTCCATCCAGTAGAGGGCAGCAGTGGGGACACACACACACACACACACACACACACACACACACACACACACACACACACACACACACACACACACACACACACACACACACACACACACACACACACACACACACACACACACACACACACACACACACTTTCCATAACCCTCTATTGATCCTTGTAATACGCCCTGCTCTGCAATTTCTAGAGACACTGATCCAAGCTCTCTGGACACAGAGCACGGAACCGTTCCGTGTGAGGGTCGTCCCCAACTCTGAGATACCCAGGAGCTCTGTCATTTCCTTACACTGTGGCACACTTCAGCAGCCCCTGAACTGAACTGATTACTCCTTTGTACAACACCTGTTGCAATGCCCTCCCCTTACCCCCCCAGAATCCTCAATCCCGAAACTTTGTGCCTTCCGGGGGAGCGACCCTGAAGCATCTGTCTGGGTTTGTACCTGTTTTCTCCCGAATGTGAATAAAGTTTTGCGGCAGCAGGGAAATGGCTCTCAGCACCCAGTAGGGGGGATTTATTTCATGGCCTGCTCTAGACTGACTCCAAGCCCCCTATAACACTAGGGAAACGCAATGCCCCGTGTGGATGCTCTAGATTGTAAGATCTTTGGGGCAGGGACTGTCTTTTCATTCTGTGGTTGTACAGCGCCTGGCACAGTGGGGTCCTGGGTGCTGTGATCGTACACATAATTTAAAATAGCCTGGAATAAATCTGCATTGGAAGCACCCTAATAGTTGCAGAATAAAGTGACTTCTGGTCTGGAATTGAGCATCCACAGGAGCTTCTCCAGTCAGTTTCTCTGTATAGACAAGGAGGGATGATGGTCCAGTGGTTAAAGTATGGACCTAAGATGTGGGAGCCCTGGATTTAATTCCCTACTCTGTCCTCCTCTGACCGCTGGGCAAGTCACATGGTCTCTTCGTGCCTCAGTTCCCCCTCTGAACAACAGGGAAGACAGCACTGCCTCCCGGGGGTCTAGGATAAACCCATTAAAGAGTGTGACGTGTTTGAGTTCCAGTGATGATATAAGAAATAGGGGTTATTTCATTGCCAAGCTCGCCCCGTGCCCAGCCCTTCTTACGCAGCAGAAAGACTAAGGGGGAACATTTTGGCTAAGATTCCTGAGCACGGACCCAGCCTCGGTACATGTGTGCTCCGACTGCAATCCAACAGCCCGAAGCAATCTCTGTGGTAATAGGCAAAGGACCCTCCCGTGCTGTTTTGCTGAGCAGTCTGGTTGGTTTTTGCCTGGAACAGGCACATCTCAGCAAATGGCGGTCTGTTTAAAGCCTTCCATGATCCAGAGGCTTGATTCTCACTTGCCATCCTGCCCCTTTGATGCT
This sequence comes from Mauremys mutica, assembly GCF_020497125.1. Classification (NCBI taxonomy): domain Eukaryota; kingdom Metazoa; phylum Chordata; order Testudines; family Geoemydidae; genus Mauremys; species Mauremys mutica. Next base: position 21,094,864 of record NC_059091.1, on the reverse strand, counting down.
GCTGTTGCAAAGTAAAGGGACCATAACGCTGAGAGATCTCTCCTGGCAGAGGGCATTGCTTGAGCTGCTAACCCCTTGAAGCTCCTGACATAGGGGATGTGGTCAAGGTGGAGTGGGTATGGCCAGCATGAAAAACTAGCCAAACAGCTGTGCAGATTAGTTAGCGGGGCACTAGCCACGCCCCCTTGGCCCTGGCCACGCCCCTCAGTAAACCAACCCAAACTTCTGACAACCACAGTTCAAACTGAACTGGGCTAAAGCCTCCAAGTTCAGTTCCTCTTTTTATTTATGTATTGTGCTCCACATCACTGCAGGGAAGCCCTGGTGGCTGTTCAGTGTGTAAATTAGAGTAGCCTCAAGGCTGCTGTAAACTATGCGGGAAGGGGCAAAAATGGTGTAAACCCACCTCTGCCCCTGCCCTGATACCAGTGGTGAATGGATCTCAGCCAGAGCAGGGAATCGGGGTCCCAGACTGCTGTCTAGCTCAGGGTTTCCAGGAATTGTGGGGTACGAAGGGCAGCTCCTCACTGAGCTGGTTCTGGGCCTTGCTCCAGCCAAATCCCAGAACGGCAGTGAGCAGGGAAATTGTTACTAAGACCATAAGAACGGCCAGACTAGGTCAGACCAACGGTCCATCTAGCCCAGTATCCTGTCTTCCGACAGTGGCAAGTGCCAGATGCTTCCAACCATCCTCTATTTCCCAGGTCCAGCATCTGGCAATCAGAGGTTTACGGACACCCAGAGCATCTTGGTCCCTGACTGTCTTGGTTAATAGCCATTGATGGACCTAACCTCCATGAACGGATCTAATTCATTTTTGAACCCAGGTATAGCTATGGCCTTTGCAACCTCCCCTGGCAACAAGTTCCATGGGTTGACTGTGTGTTGCGTGACAAAATACTTCCTTTTGTTTGTTTTAAGCCTGATGCCTAATAATTTAATTGGGTTGACCCCCTGATTCTTCTGTTATATGAAGGAATAAATAACACTTCCTTATTCCCTTTCTCCACACCATTCCAGATTTTAGAAACCTGTAGTTTATCTCCCTTTAGCTGTCATTTTTTTAAGCTGAACCGTCCCAGACTTTTTAATCTCTCCTCCCATGGAAGCTGCTCCACACCCCTAATCATTTTTGTTGCCCTTCTCTGCACCTTTTCCACTTCTAATACATCTTTTTTTGAGTTGGGGCGACCAGAACTGCACACATGATTCATGATGTGGGTGTACCATGGATTTATGTAGTGACATTAAGATAATTCTGCCTTACTATCTACCCCTTTCCTAAATGTTCCTACCAGTCTGTTCGCTTTTTTGACTGCCATTGCACGTTGACCAGATGTTTTCAGAGAACTCTCCACGATGACTCCAAGATCTCTTTCCTGAGTGGTCACAGCTAATTTAGATCCCATCATTTTATATGTACAGTTGGGATTCTGTTTTCCAACGTGCATTACTTTGCATTTATCAACACTGAATTTCATCTGCCGTTTTGTTGCCCAATCACCTAGTTTAGTGAGATCCTTTTGTAACTCTTTGCAGTCAGCTCTGGGTTTATAAAATTACTCGAGATAGTTATCTGCAAACTTTGCCACCTCACTATTTGCAGCTTTTCCCAGATCATTTATGAATACGTTGAACAGCACCGGCACCAGTACAGATCCCTGGGAAACATCGCCATTTACCTCTCTCCATTCTGAAAATGACCACTTATTCCTACCCTTTGTTTCCTATCTTCTAACCAGTTCATGGGAGCACTTTCCTTCTTATCCCATGAGCGCTTATTTTGCTTAAGAGCCTTTGACGAGGGACCTTGTCAAAGGCTTTCTGAAAGTCCAAGTACACTATATTCACTGGATCGCTCTTGTCCACATGTTTATTGATCCCCTCAAAGAATTCTAGTAGATTGGTGAGGCATGATTTCCATTTACAAAAGCCGTGTTAACTCTTCCCCAACAAATCGTGTTCATCTATGTGTCTGACAATTCTGTTCTTTACCTTAGTTTCAACCAATTTGCTGGTACTGACGTTAGTCTTAGTGGCCTATAATTGCCAGGATCGCCTCTGGAGCCTTTTTAAAAAATTGGCATCACATTCCCTAGTCTCCAGTCATGTGGTCCGGAAGCTGATTTAAGTGGTAGGTGACATACTGCAGTTCTGCAGGGTCCCCCTTTATTATTTTAAAGTATTTATAATTGAACTTTTTTTGTATCTCAAAAGCATTTTTGGGGTCAGAACACGGAGGGCCTCACACCACACAATGAGACCCAGCACGTTGTGTTTGGAAATATGTTAGCTGGTCATGGCCAGTACAGGTGCATGCTAATGCTGTGCAATTTCATTCATAGAATATTGGGGTTGGAAGGGACCTCAGGAGGTCAGCTAGTCCAACCCCCTGCTCAAAGCAGGACCAATCCCCAGACAGATTTTTATCCCAGTTCTCTAAATAGCCCCCTCAAGGATTGAACTCACAACTCTGGGTTTAGCAGACCAATGCTCAAACCCCTGAGCTATGCCTCCCCTACAAGCTGCATAAATTGACAGCGGATCAGCCCTGGGGAACAGTTGTTTGGAACTACACAACAAAATGGCCCAAACCTCAAAAAACACCTCAGACAAATACTTCAAAGTTTGGCTACTTCAAAATAAAGTGCACATATAAAAATGAATCAAGGGCAGCAGCGAGTCAGCTGTCATGAGCCACCTACAATACCAACAGGTGACTCTACCATAACAAAGCCCCATGTGCATCCTTGAACCCTACAGTAACAAAACCCCATCAGCAGGCTCCAACCCTACAATAACAAAGCCCCATCGGCAGGCATCAACCCTACAATAACAAGCTACTGCACAGGTGACCCTATAATAACAAAGCCCCATGTGCATGCTCCAACTCTACAATAACAAAGCCCCATCAGCAGGCTCCAACCCTACAATAACAAGCTACTGCACAGGTGGCCCTACAATAACAAAGCCCCATGTGCATCCTCCAACCCTACAATAACAAAAGCCCAGGTGCATGCTCCAACCCTACAATAACAAAGCCCCATCGGCAGGCTCCAACCCTACAATAACAAAGCCCCAGCGGCAAGCTCCAATCCTACAATAACAAGCTACTGCACAGGTGACCCTACAATAACAAAACCCCACGTGCATGCTCCAACCCTACCATAACAAGCCGCCCTGCACCCCCGAGTTACCTTGCAGGGGGTGGGGCTGGCCAGAGGGTGCCCCTCACCGTTCCCGGGGGCGGGGGCGCTGGGCCGGGCTCTGCCCCACGCCCCGGGAGCCGGGGGAGGCCGGCCGGCCGGCAGGGACTACAAGCCCCGGCGTGCTGCGGGCTCGCGGGGCGTTTCCCTCGGCCGGTCGGGGGAAGGAGCCGTAGCTGGAGCCGCTGCGAGGCGGGGACTGGCTGAGCCGGTGGCGACCCAGCTCGCAGCGGAGCAGGTAGGCGGGGGGTTGGGCTCCGAGCTCCCGGCTCCAAGGGCAGCTGAATCCAGCAGCAAGGGGGTCCCCCCATGTCGGGGGGCCGGGGATAAAGCGGGGCTTCGCCTTGTGCTCAGCCTTCCCCTGATCCGGGGGGGCTGGGAGATTGGGGTGCATGGGGGGGTAAGAAAGGTTGGGGTGCCTCGCGGATCGGAGCCCAGGCGGACCCAGGGATGCACTGGGAAGAGTGGGGAGCTAGGGGGTGCACTGGGGGAGGGGAAAAGCCGGGGGGGTGCAGGAAAGATCGGGGTGCCATGAGAGCAGGGGTGTATTGGGGAGCAAGATCTGGGAGCTAGGGACCCCCGGGAGGGGGTGCATTGGGTGGAGCTGGACGTGGGGTGCAAAGTGCAATGGGGGTGTTGGGAACTGGGTCTGCAGCAGAGATGGGGTGTTTTGGGGTGCGGGGTGAGTGTCCCTCGGAAGCACAGTACAGAGCGGCTCTCTGGGGAGCTGGCCTGAGAACCACCTTCCGGGGTGGGGAGGCCCGGCGGAGACCTTCCTGTGGAGAGAGGAGCCCCATCTTCTATATATAGCCTGACCCTGCAGGATCTAGCACCAGAATAAGCCAAGATTAGTCAGGCTGGCTACAGCTGCTGTGGCTGCTGCTTTCCCGGGGAGCCAGGGAAGGACACAGAGCTCTGAGGATGGTGCCATTTTGAGCAGTAACCATGACTTTCCAGGGAGCGGTTTATTGTACTGAGTGCTGACCATCTCCCCTCCTTAATCCCACCTGGATCAGACACCCACAGCCCCAGAGTCCCCCTGAGTCACATGGCCCATAATCCTGGTCCGTCTCTTCCAGGCGTGGTCAGGTACAGTTTGTATCGGCCCTTGGTGCTCACTGGGTTCGGGGGGTGACCTACCTGGGTTTTGCGCCTTCTCTGACCCGCAGGCCTGGGCGAAACACTGGCACCCACTCTGCATTTCATTAGTGTTGGTATTACAGAAGCACCTAGGTCGGGGCCTTGCACAGAGCCCCAGCCGTGACCAGGGCCCGCACCGCCTCATGCCGGGCGGTACACGGGCCCCCGTCATGCCAGACCCTGCACAGACATATAGTGAGAGACAGTCCCAGCCCTGAAGATTTTACAGTATGCACAGAGGAAGGCTGGGTATAAGGAATTATTATAGTACCCAGTTTGCAGGCAGGGAAACTGAGGCATGAGTATGTCATAACTTGCCTCAGGTCTGCATGTGGCAAAGGTGGAAACTGAGCCCAGTTCTCCTTTGTCTGCCTGTCACTTTAGATTCTTTGGGGCAGGGACCGTCTCTTACTCTGTGCAGCGACCAGTGCGTGACAGGGGACTCCAATCTCAGCTGTGGCTTGTAGGTGCCCCATAGTCCAAAATTACAGTCTTAGAAGTGACAGGTTTCAGAGTGGCAGCCGTGTTAGTCTGTATCAGCAAAAAAGAAAGAGGAGTCCTTGTGGCAGCTTAGAGACTAACAAATTTATTTGGGCATAAGCTTTCGTGGGCTAAAACCCACTTCATCGGATGCATGCAGTGGAAAATACAGAAGGCAGATATATATACCCAGACGACATGAAAAAATGGATGTCGCCTTACTAACTATAATGAGAGTAACCAATTAAGGTGAGCTATTATCAGCAGGACACTTCAACCTCCCTGGTCACTCAATTACAGACCTCAAAGTCGCGATACTCCAACGAAAAAACGGCAAAAACAGACTCCAACGAGAAACTGCAGAATTGGAATTAATTTGCAAACTGGACACCATTAAATTAGGCTTGAATAAGGACTGGGAGTGGATGAGTCATTACACAAAGTAAAAACTATCTCCCCATGCTAAATTTTTCCCCTGCTGTTACTCACACCTTCTTGTCAACTGTTGGAAATGCACCATCCCAATTATCACTACAAAAGATTTTTTTTTCTCTCCTACTGATAATAGCCCACCTTAATTGATTACTCTCGTTATAGTTAGTATGGCAACACCCATTTTTCATGTCCTCTGTGTGTGTGTGTGTATATATCTATATCTATATAGATATCTTCCTACTGTATTTTCCACTGCATGCATCTGATGAAGTGGGTTTTAGCCCACGAAAGCTTATGCTCAAATAAATGTGTTAGTCTCTAAGGTGCCACAAGGACTCCTGGTCCTAGAAGTGTTGCATTTAAAGGGCCTCTCATCCTATGAGCGATTGGACTTGTTTTGTGTATATCGCACCTGCTCAGGAGTCGGCTGTGAACTTCTGGCTCTCTTTTTAAAGAGCTTTTATCGCCTCGGTCAATAGAAAAGTAGGTTATAACAGAGCGTAACTGAACAGGAATAAACCTGGAGAAGGAGTTCCTCCTCGCAGGCCCGACCCCCTCGGTAATCGTCCCGTGGCCCCTTTGCCAGCTCTCTGTACCCGCCTGCCCGTGCTGCCCAACTGTGGTGGAATTCTCAGCCGGGTGAGATCAGCAGGATGGGCCTTTTGTCCCCAAAGAAATCAAAGCTTAGAGGAATAATAGCCCAGTTTCTGCCCTTTGATTGGTTATAACTCCCCACCCAGCTCTGCGGCCGGCCTGAGAGCAGCCTTGCTGAGTCTGAACTGGGTCAGGGGAGAGATCCAAGGTGAGGATCCGGCATGGTGAACTGAGTTGCCATGGGGAGCTGGTGCCCGTTAATTATTAATTGCCGAGTGCCTTGGCACGGGGCCCTGCTGTTGTGTCTGGCCTGTCAAACGCATCCGCAGATGAAACCTGACGTTGGCCAGCTTGTCGGGTTATTAGGGGTGTTGTGGAATCCTGTAGAGACCTCAGCTGTGATGGGGGGGGCGGGGAGGGTCGTGCCGGGCGAGAGCCAGTCCCATGCTCCAAAGAGCTCACAGCCGAAATAGACCAAGGAAGGGAGGGGGGAAGGAGGGACAGAGCCGCAGTGCCTTGCCCAAGGTCGCCCAGAGGCCGAGCCGGGAAACAGAACCACTGCCCTCATCTGCCCCCCGTGCTCCGGCAGAGCTGGGTCACCCACAAGCCCTGATTCTCCCCCGCTGCCCCGTTCCCAAGCGTGCTGACACGGCCGCGCCGGAGCCCTGGGGTGTAGATGCTGCGTCCAGCGGCAGCAGCGGGTTTCTGGCAGCATGAGAACACCCCCTCCCCGGGCGACGGGAGCGTCCCATCTAGCTGCGTCTACACCAGGGGTTTGGGTGGTTAGTTACGGCGCTCGGGGGTTGGGCTCTTCACTCCCCTGAGCTGACGGGCGGAGCCGGGCCCAGCCCCGGCTGCGGGAATAAGAGGCTGAGACGGTTCCACAATAGAACAACATGTTCTCCCGCGGGAGGGGGATGGGCTGAGGCTGGCGCCGCTTCACCTGGTGGAAATCCTCTCCTAGGAAGAGACCGAGATCAGAGGCTGGTGGGGGGGGGGGGGCGGTGTCACGTAGAGGGCAGCCAGATCAGTGAAGGAGGAGAGGGACTGGCACAACTGAGTAGATCAGTGGCCTGACGCCTAATACCCCCAGCCCCCACTCTGCCCACTAAGCCCCACTCTTCCCCACAGAGCTGGGGATAGAACCCAGGAGTCTTGATTCCCAACACTGCCCTCCCCTCTGATCACTAGGCTCTGCTCCCTTCCCAGAGCTGCAGCTAGAACCCAGGAGTCCTGACTCCCAATTCTCCCCCGTCCCCAACCACTAGGCTCTGCTCCCTTTCCAGAGCAGCAGCTAGAACCCAGGGGTCCTGAGTTGCAACCGTCATACTCTAACCACTAGACACCACTCCCCCCACCCTCTTTGAACCTGACTTCTCTTGCCTGTACAGACAGACAGACACAGGGATGTCCTGCAGGAACATGCTGCTGACTGGCTGCTCCTCTGGGATCGGGCTGGCTCTGGCCGTCCGGCTGGCTAAAGATGAGCTGAAGAGATTCCGAGGTGAGAGGGTCGGGCTGGGGATTATAAAGAGTTGGAGAAGAGGAGGAACATGCCGCATAGGGCAGAGAAATGATAACGATCTTACAACGTCTATGGCCTTTTGTCCCCAGGAGCTTTATAGCCCTATGTACCGAATCACTTCTCCCACCACTGAGATGCAGCCACCTCTGGGGTGGGATGTGGCCGCTGTTAATACAGAGATCATTCGGCCAGTGCTGAAATGCAGCCACCTTTGGGGTGGGATGGGGCGTGGGAACAGTTTATGCAGGGTTTTCTCACCTGCTGCCGAGATGCAGCTGCCTCTGGGGTGGGGCACATCAGCTGTTAATGCAGAGATTGCTCAGCTACTGCGGAGATGCAGCCATCTCTGGAGTATGGTTTGGCTGGTGTGTAACAACTGTACAGCCGCGCTGCATGGAAGTTTAGGACAAGATGCGCAGAGTGCTTTGTTCAGTCAAAGCTGCAGGGAGAGTCTAGGGAGGCAGAGTGTAACTAGCGAACGGGTGGGGCAGGAAGGGGCATTCAGCATCCTTGATCATGTGAAATCTCTAATGGGGCAGGACCCCGACCAGGTAAATGGCACTGTTCTGCCTCACAGCACCCACTGGTGCCACACTGGCATAGCCTGCAAGGGGAGATCACCCCCTACTGAGCCCTCACCCTGGTTCTGCAGCACAGTTCCCCCTAGTGCATCAGAGTCTGCGCAGACAGAGCCCCACCCCAGTGCTCCCTACTGAGCCCCTCACCCTGCAGCACCCATCTTAGCCCTGGGAGTCTCCCATCCAAGCACCAACCAGGCCTGGGCCTGCTTAGCGCAGGAGTGGGGCCCTGAGCTTCCTGGCTGGTTTGAACCCCCCCGCCCCCTCCATCTCTCTGCCTAGTCATCGCCACCATGAGGAACCTGGACAAGCGGGAGGCCTTGGAGAAGCAGGCGGGGCCGGCACTGGACAAGACCCTGGAAATCCGCCAGATGGACGTGACCAGCGAGGAATCCATCCGGCGCTGCGTGGAGGGCATTCCCCAGCGGAGAGTGGACGTGCTGGGTAGGAGAGCCGGCCCAGCCTCTCGGGGCTGCGTGGGCCGCCTTCCTTGGAACGCATCCGGTGGGGGGAGGTTGGGGGACCACTGCGCTCTTCCCTTACCCCCTCGCCCCACAGACGCACCGTGGAAGTGGGGGCTGGAGCAGCTGGGGGTTCCTCCAGAGGAGAGAGTCTAAGGAATGTCTTGTCTTGGGTAGCTTAGACCCTGCCCACTTAAGCCCCGCCCCTTTAGGCCCCACCCACTTAGACTCCACCCATTTTCTAGCCTGTAATTTACACAGCCCCTTACAGGTAGCTTCTGCATATGCCCCCAAGTCTCTACTCCCCTCTGCCCCCGACTCCTGGGTGCGTCAGTGGCACGTCCTGAGCTCACACACGTGTTGGTAAAGGGGTGTGGGGCTCAGAGGGGAGGCTGGCGTAAATGGAGGAGCTGGGTGGCTTTGCTCTGCCCATTTGCCCCCACTAAAAATCCAGCCACAAGTGCGAGGGCAGGTTCTGGCTCTTCGGTGCCAAGGTTGCTGTGTGGGGCAGGGGGCAGCTGACACAGGCTCTCACGCACACATGCCTGACTGGCCTTGCCAGGTGGTGACCCAGCGGAGGGTTCGGCTGAACAGGGAAGGGGTTGCTCCGTAAAGCGGGGATCTCGATGCGTTCCCCGGCAGAGCTGAGCCCCTGCTTGGAGAGCGAAGGAAACGCCATATGGGATCAGACCCACGGGCACATCTAGCCGGGTGTCCTCCATGACCTTGGATGGGCCCATCTAGGGGTCGCCCCACCTGCAGGAAAGGATCCGGAGCCCCACGGGTGGGGCCAGCCAGAGAGCTGGATGGGCCATTTGTGCCTCTGCCTTCGGTGATCGGAGCTGGGGGGAAAAGGGGATCCTGGCTCCCCCCCATCTCAGTGGGGCTCCCCACTCCCAGTCTGCGCTCACCCCCCCCCCAGTGGAGGGGGGAGCTGCAGCAGCTGCTATACCCTGGGGGGGTTCCTGGGGCTCACACGCCCCCCCCTCCCCCCCTCCGTTGCAGTGAACAACGCGGGGCTGGGCATGATCGGGCCGGTGGAGAGCCAGAGCGTCGCTGCCATGAAGGGTCTCTTTGACACCAACTTCTTCGGGCTGGTGCGGCTGGTGCGCGAAATCTTCCCCGACATGAAGCGCCGGCGCCGGGGCCACATCGTGGTGATGAGCAGCGTGCTGGGGCTGCAAGGTGAGACCGGGGGGCTGTGGCCCCTGGGGACCGGCTGCACCTTGCTGATTTGGGGGCGGGGGTGTGGGTGTGGTGCGCGCGGGGGGAGGGGGAGGAACGACAGGTCCAGGCTCCTGTTGATGGGCCCCTGCTGTGTGGAAACCACCCAGAGCCCCAGCCTGCCTCCTATGGGACACTGACCTCCCCCCTTTCCCCTGCTGGGACCCCTCACTGAGTCCTGGGCTCCCGCCCGCATGGGACCCTGCCTCCCTACTCTCCTGCTGGGACCCTGAGCCCTCCCACCCCCCATGAGCCACCGACCCCAGTGTGCTGGGTTCTGTATGGTATTTATTAGGTGTATTACGGTAGCCCCTAGGTGCCCCAGCCATGGCCCAGGACCCCGCTGTGCTAGGTGCTGTACAAATGCAGAGCAAGAAGCTGGTCTCTGCCCCAAGACATAAGACAGGAGACAGACAGGGGAGCCCCAGGAGCTGGTGGGACAATTCTGGTCAGTACCACGGGCAGGTGTCTCCGCTCCCCGGTGGCCGACCCCTCGACAAGTTCTGGACTGGCCCTCCCAGCAGAGCAGAGCCTCACCCTTGTCCAGCCCAGCTTCCTCCCCTCCCGCTGCTTCACCCCGGGGGGCTGAATCTCTCTCCCCTCTGCTCCTCAGGCCTCATCTTCAACGACATCTACTCCGCCTCCAAGTTCGCTGTGGAGGGTTTCTGTGAGAGCTTGGCCCTGCAGGCGCTAAAGTTTGGTGTGAAGTAAGTCCCGGGGGCAGGGCTGTGTAGGGGAGATGAGCCCCAGTGCTGCAGGGGGGCAGTGGACATTCCCAGCCGCCCCCCGTCTGAAGCTCAGAGGGGTTGCAGGCAGGTGGCTGCAGGGAGGTGCCTGGTCGCTCCGTTGATCCATTACAATGACTGGGCAGCCCCCACCGCTGCTGACTTTGCTGGTGCTCAGATAAGGGGGATGGACCCACCGAGGCTGTGAGGGGTGGGGTCCAGAGGGCCTCTCCCTCCCCTCCGCCCCATGGGCATCCTAGCACTGTTGGCTTAGTGCATCGTGTGTGCACGGAAGGGGAGGTAGCGATCGCAGTGCTGGGACCTTAGGCGCAGGTGTAAGGATATTGGATTGTATGGCCCAGCCATCTGAGACGGCAATGCAGGGAGGGAGGAAGGGATGGAGGTAGGCGGGTGGCAGGAGGGAGGGAGCAGTGGGTAGGTAGAGGGAGGAAGGGCTGGAAGGAGGAATGGATGGAGCAGTGGGTAGATAAAAGGGGGAAAAGGTGGGGGGGTGGAAGGAGGGAGCAGTGGGTAGGTAGAGGGTGGAAGGAGGAATGGATGGGTGGAGCAGTGGGTGGATGAAAGGTGGAAGAAGGGAGGGGTGGGTGGTCTGATATGGGAGGGGCAGCAGGTGGGGTGCTGGACTAGAAGGCCCACTCGTCTAAGGAGGTGGCGCATCAAGCTGTGCGACCCGGCGCTTTGTCCCTGCGTGGCACCTCCTATCTGCGTGTGCCCTAACGAGCCTGGAGCCAGGCCCTGGCTGGCTACATGGGCTGTGATGGGTTACTGTCTCCTGCTCCTCCCCAGCATCAGCCTGATCGAACCCGGACCGGTGGTGACCGAGTTCGAAAGGAAACTCTACGAAGAAGCCGCCAGCATGGACCTGTCTGCCGTTGACCAGGAGACACTGGATATATTCCAAGGCTTCTACATGGCCTATTCCAAGGACGTCTTCACGGTGCTGGGGCAGTCGCCGGACGAGGTGGCTGAGGTAGGGAGCCATCTCCCCACCCTCCTGCACTCACACTGACCCGCTACCCCCTTCCTAGCCCTATAGCGCTTGGCTGTAACCACGCTGACACTGGGGACCTAGGGAGGATGGGTGGGTAGTTAGATCCTAGGGGCCTGCTTGCCAGAGGTTCTAAGCACCCGTAAGTCTAGTGGTGGCACCTGGAGCAGCTGGGGCTGCTAACATCACCTCTGGGCTCAACCTTGAGACGCTGCTCGGCCTCTGTCCTAGTCATCTGCCGCGTGGGGTGGGGTGTGGGTCTGTGTAAGGGCAGGGCGACCAGCGGTGAAGCAAGTATGTTAGTGCTCAGCGCTTCGAGATCCATAGATAAAAAGCATTTTTGTTGAGCTGGGCACAGCTATCCCTGTTTTACAGAGGGGGAAAACTGAGGCATTGAAAAGGGAAGGGACTTGCAGAGTGGGGATTGAACCCAGGAGTCCTGGCTCCCAGCCCCCTTGCTCTAACCACTCTCCTCCCCTCCCCTCCCCGAGCTGGGAACAGAACCCAGGAGTCCTGGCTCCCAGCCGCTCCCATCACCTAGGCAGTACTGTAATACACCTAATAAATAACATACAGTGGCCAATGTAGTGGGGCTTGAGCCATGGCTGGGGCTCGTAGGCGCTACCAATACCAACAATAAGTGGTAATCAGAGTGATGCTGATTTACACCAGTTGGTGATCTGGCCCATTGAGTCCAATGGAGCCGTGATTATTTATATTATCGCCGTGCCTAGGAGTCCCAGTCGTGGCCCAGGACCCCATTGTGCTAGGTGCTGCATGTTATTTATTAGGTGTATTACGGTAGCCCCTAGGCATCCCCGTCATGGCCCATTGTGTTAGGTACTGTATGTTATTAGGTGTATTATGGTAGTGCCTAGGAGTCCCCATCATGGCCCAGCACCCCATTGTGTTAGGTGCTGTATGTTATTAGGTGTATTACGGTAGTGCCTAGGAGTCCCCATCATGGCCCAGCACCCCATTGTGTTAGGTGCTGTACATTAAATGCCAGGTGGGGATGTGGCTCATTGACCCCAATGGAGCTGTGCCCGATTTCACACCAACTGGGGATCTGCCCCGGTACGGGTTAAGCCTAGGGTGTGTCGGTCGAGTGTCTAACAGGCAGGCCCGTCCTCCGCTCTCCCCAGCACACGGCCAAGGTGATCATGGCGGAGAAGCCGCCTTTTCGCTACCAGACCAACAGCCTCTACACGCCCATGACCACCCTGAAACACGCCGACCCCACCGGGAACCTGCCTCTGAACGCCTTCCACCAGATGATCTTCCAGCACGACCGGCTCTTCAAAGCCAGCCTCAGCCTCCTCAAGATGCTGCAGTGGAGGAAGAGGAGGGACGTGTCCTATAACAAGTCTCCTTGAGACGAAGGCATCAATCCCCTTCCTCCTCCTCCCTGGACAACACAGGCAGCTCCAGCTATAGATCCCCCCACCCTGCCCTCGCCCCGCTCCAATGCTCTGTAGCACGACCCTAGTTTCCAGTGTGGACAGCCACTGTAAAAGCACAAAACCTTGGACCGAGCGGGAGGTGCCAGCGCAGTGGGTGATGTGGGGAGCGGGGAGGAGGCGGCAGTGTGTTTAGGAGTGGGGATCTACGAGGGGACTAGCAACACCCCAGTCTTTGCAACCAGCTGATTCTTTTGTATCTTTTTTTTAAGTATATTTGGGGTTTTAAAAGGATTTTTTTTTTTAAAGAACTTTCAAAAAGTAGAGGTTTAAGGCCCTGCTGTAGTGTAGGTCCCAGGAGTCCTAACTCCCACTCGCCTCCCAGAGCTGGGGATAGAACCCAGGAGTCCCAACCTCTCCCAGGACTGGATAGGACCTGGAGTCCTGACCTCTCCCAGGGCTGGGAATAGAACCCAGGAGTCCCCGGAGCCCCATCTCTTCCCAGAGCTGGGGATAGAACCCAGGAGTCCCAACCTCTCCCAGAGCTGGGGATTGAACTCAGGAGTCTGGAGGCCTGTCCCAATGCTCTAACCACTAAGCACCACTCCCCTCCCACAGCTGGGGCTAGATCCCTGGTTGTATTGAGTTGTCTCCCTGCCCAAGACCCACCTGTGGGGGTGGGCCCGGCTGTGCTTCCACCGGGGGAGGGATAGACACCCTGCATGAGGTGGCAGCCCAGCTGGTGTGTGCCGGGGCTTGAGGCCCTGGCGAAGGGAGCCACGGGGCATCAGACTGTCGGGGAGGCCTGTAGGAAGATGGTGGGGATGGCTCATCCAGGGAGGGAATGACTACCGTACTTGCTGGAGTTAGGGGCAGCGTGTTTGCCAGCAGGCTACTAATGCAGCCAGACTTGGAAGATGCTCAACTAGGGTTTGATGCAGCTCATGGCCCCAGGTTGAAGTGGGTTTAGCAGCGGGGCGAGAGGCAGTTTAGCTGACACCTCTTGGGCACATTCCAGGAGGCGGCAACAGCTCCCAGGAGGGGGTGAACATTTAGTCTGCAGCATTTTCCTCCGGGTGCTGAACCCTCTTAAGGCCCATTTTCTGATCTCCCCCTCTCCTCAATCTCCCCCTCGGGGGCGCACCTGGCCCCCTGCCCAGCACCCGTGGTAGCGCTGGGAACATGTGCCTGTGTTGTAGTGTGTGCAATGACTCACTCCCCCAGCAGCTGTTCAGGGCCAGGCCAGCCCATCTGACCAACCTGTGGGGGTGCAGGAGTCCCTCTCTCAATAAACAGAGGTGCCCGAGCATGGTGACTGGAGTCAGTTTTTAAGTCCTGGGAACTTTCCAACAGCAGCCACCCGCCCGGCCGGAGGCAGGGTCCTGGGAAATCTCACATCTCAGTCCATGGAGGGAAGGGCAGAGGCAGGAGAGCTGGGGGGAGGCTACATCTGCCTTCAGGAGTCATTGACCTACAGCTGCCCCCTAAGTTATCCCCTCCCCCCATCCATGGTACTGACAGCCCCCCTTGCAGTAGTAGTTGAGCCCCTCACACCTGCAAGTGTATTTATTCTCCCAACCCCTTGGGGCCACAGGGTAGGGCTGTTCTCCCCCTTTCATATACAGGCTAAAGTGAGGTGCCTATGGCCATGCAGGAAGGCTGTGGCAGAGGCAGGATCGTGGCAGCTGTGCCCGAACCCCCTGTGATGATATGATAGCCTGGAGAAGCCCTCTTGTGCTTAGGGCTCTACCCCCCCCCTTCCCCCAAAGAGAGCACAATCCCTCCCCCCAGCCGCCACCCTCCAACCCAACCCTTGAACCTGCCTCCTTTCCTGGAGTGAGGGCCTGGAAGCCAGCAACTCATGCTTAGCTGGTGAAATTGACACTGCCAGCTGGAAACCTCGTGGAAGCTCCCTGGCCTAGGGCGGCAGGGGGAGCCTCAGGGCCACAACCCGCACTGGGGGCTGCGCTGTTGTGACCTTGTAGATCAATGATCCTGGAGGGTTACAGTCATACGTATAATCAATTGCTTCCATGGCACCCCCCAGCCACCTTCCTGTGGTGCAGCACCACCGCAGGCAGGGAAGCCTATTGCAGCCATGCAAGCATCACCCGGGGCTACCCTAAGTCCGTTAAATAGCTGACAGCGTTAGCAGCGCCGTCTTCTTCCTAGCATATACGCAACATGCTGCACGCCCAGGATTCCTCACCGAATTTGATCCGAGCTGGGTACTGATGGGTATGGGGAGGTGAACGCTGATCCGATGCCTGCGCGAGAGAGTTGGGGCTGAGCCTTCCCCTCTCCTGCCCACGCAGGCACCAGGGCTGATGGATCAGGCTCAGGTCCTTCCACCCTAGAGCCTAGATCATAACTGGATACTACGTGCTTTAGGATGAACACGGCTTTAGGATCAAGTCACAACGCTCCGCTCAGGCCACCGTCGCACGCTCCATGCTCAAAAAGCCGCAGTCCCAGAGCAGCTGTTTTACCCAAATGAATGACAAGCCAGAGCCAAGATACGGAAAGGGCCATTTATACACGAGCGTGGAATGCACAGAGCCCACCCACCCCCCTAAGACAAAGCCGGAGACCTCCCGTGCCAGGCAGTGCAGCAAGTTACAATGAAGCCAAGGAACTCCTTTCACCGTGGGTATGCTGACCCAACCCTGCTGAGACAATGGGGGATCCACCCAGGCTTAAGAGTGTGATAATCACCATTCCCAGTAATAATGAGGAATTTAAATCAATAAGTGGGGGGGGGGGGGTTGTTGAGCCCCCACTTACAAGGGCATCACAACCCAGGGCAGAGTTATTCGGTAGAGTAACAGAGGCAGCCAGAGAGAGGGTGGTGTCACCCACCCCCATCCTGGCAGTGTGGGGAGGGTCCCCTCCCCCACATTGCAGCCACTGGGCAGGTCGTATAAATGCATTTAAGATCGGGACACTGGCTGTTCTACCCCGGCCTGATCTCTGCCCGTGTCACAAGCAGGGGCCTGGTCCCAAAATCATTCCTGGCCTCGCAATGTTAGCGCCTGCCCCTGCCTTTAGACTGGTGCACAGCAGCTCCGGGCCTGCTGTTCCAGGGGTGCTGAGCCGACCGCAGCCGGGATACAGCGGGTCCCACCTACCCTGTGTCTAGGGTTAAAGCTAGACTTGTTCCACTGGAGGAGCAGGTTGGTTGCCCCAGCTCACAGGGAGCGAAATTAAGCCGGGTTCTCTCCTCCATCAGCCCCAGCTTGCTCCCTTTAAAGGCTGAACCCCAGTTTCCACAGAGATGCGCAGGTAACCAAGGGCAGGAGCTGAGCCTGCAGGATCTAGCGCTGGGGTCTGAGCAGGAACGAAGCCAGCTCCTGGGGAGATCAGCAGAGCAGACAGACGCGTGAGGCGAGTGCAACCAAGACGCAAGCCTTGAGGTCCCAATTAGTGCTAGAATCACACCTGAACCCACCACCTGACAGGGTCTAGCAAGAAGCCAGGGGCAACGTGCCCCTGAAAAACTGCTTCTCCCAGGAAGGAGGCACCACTACTGCTAGAGTGAAAACCATGGCCTACAGCTAAAGGGTACCACACCTTTCAGGGTGCCACCGAGATCCAGATGAGCGTGAGCCAAGCGTCACTGCTCAGATGTTGTCTAGATCCTGGCCTGTTGCTCAGCAACACCAGCAACCCTCGGGCTGGTGAGCTCTTAGTCTCAGCTGAAGATTGCGACTTATTTCTCCTCTGCCCGGGAATGATCTATCGACTCACCCCAGTGGTACAGGACCTCTTTGACCCCAGCCAGATGTTGGTGTTTAACTCCAGCTCCACCTTTGCTAGGCAGGCTGGTCGGCCCCAGCTAGTCATGGAGTGAAGGAGAAGGGGGTAGGAGAACCGGTGAGGGTGGGGGCTGCTGGTGGAGGATGCATCTAAGCCAGCAGCAGGGATGCATGGATTGGGTCTGGAGACCACTCTTGAAGGAGAAGGGCCAAAGTCCCCACCCCCGGCCCCGTACAAGAGACAGCAGCCCTCAGCCATCCAGAGTTCGTCTGAACTTCCTGCAGTCCGGAGAACAGGCCTGGTTCTGGGAACAGCTGCTGGAATTGCACAGGGCCATGCAGTTCTTAGCACTGCCACAAGGTGGGGCAGGGGAGCAGAGAGGCAGGAATTCAACACAAAACCCCAGCTTTCTCTGTCCTGCTTGGGAATCTTCGGCCGGGCCGCAGGCTTGGACCCGGCGGCCTCCCCACGGTCCGGGCGCTAGCGACACTCTGGGTGGATCGGCCTCACACCGCCTCGCGGGCGGCCCTGCTCTTCTTCAGCTTGGAGAGACCCTCATGGACGCCGGCTTCTGTGACCCTGCAGAGAGAAAGCGAGACACATGACCCCAGACTCTGATGGGATGGATCAGATCTGGCTGCTTCCTCTACAGCCCAAGCAAGGGTCCTGCAGCTCCTGGAACGGCAGGGGTATCATGGCAGGTTGCTAAGATTCCCCCTCCCTTATGGAAAGCAGTAACACCCGCTACACCTAGCGCCTCGACCTTGCACTGTGGAGCGGGAGCTAGATGACTCGGACTTTAAGGTCAGAAGGGACCCTCATGAGCTAGTCGAGTGGTTTTCAAAGTTCGGATCATGGAATGCAAGGCACTGGGTCGCCTTGCTCAGCTGCCAGGGACCCTGTCCCTACCTGTTCTGACACCACGCTGCGCCCCGGAGGTGGCCAGCAACAGGTCCAGCTCGTAGGCAGGGGGGCCACAGGGCTCCGCGCGCTGTCCATGCCCCAAACACAAGCTCTGCACTCCCATTGGCTGGTTCCCGGCCAATGAGAGTCGGGATGGGAGCGGTGTCTGTGGGGGGGAGCTGCTTGCGTGCCTCCGCCTAGGAGCCAGACCTACTGTTGGCCACTTCTGGGGCGCAGCGCGGTCCACAGTGTCAGGACAGGCGGGAAGTCTGCTCCTGCACCCTGGCTGTGCTGCTGACCGGAAGCCCCCAGAGGTAAGCCTGTGCCCCAACCCTGTGACCCAATCCCCCGTCCCAACCCTGACCCCCCCCCGAAACCCAGAGCCCCTTCCTGTACCCCAACTCCCTCATCCCTGGCCCCACCCAAGAGCCTGCACCCCCAGCCCAGAGCCCTGATCTCCTCCTGCACCCCAACCTCCTGCCCCAGCCCTGAGCCCCCCCAAACCTGGAGCCCCCTCGTGCACCCCAAACCCCTCATTCTGAGCTCCACCCCACAGCCCTCACACCCCAATCCTCTGCCCCAGCCCAGAGCCCTGACCCCCTCCAGCACCCCAACCCTCTGCCCCAGCCCTGGGCCCCCTCCCACACCCCAAACCCCTCATCCCCAGCTCCATTGGGTCACGCGCATTGACGATTTTCTTCAACTGGATCACCAGGAAAAAACGTCTGAAAACCACTGATCTAGTCTGACCTCCACAGGGGAGCTTGGAAGGATTCGATTTTTAGTGGTAAACGTCGAAGGTGGATTTCACCCGACATCTCCCCACACACAAATATTTCCATCGATAACTGAGAGGCAAAGTAAGAAAAATGCAGAGTTTGATCGAAGGCTGTTTACTCGGTACATTTTGCCACGGGACGTTGCCAATTGGCATTTAAAACTTTAATGTCAATTTCAACAGCCACGTCGTTAGCTAATGATTGTCTGCCCCTCCTCGATTTTCCTTGTGAACGTTTAAAAGTGATAAAAATGAGGGGAAAATACTTTAAAACAAACATTGCTATTATCCATCAAAACCATAAACATCGAATTCTGCCAAGCTTACTCATCAGGTTCACACACAGGGGGGGAAAAACTGACCCAGAATAACTCAGACCCAAATAGCTATTCTATGCAGGCAAACTGGTTGTAGCCCTGGTGGTCCCAGGATGTTCAAGAGACAAGGCGGGCGAGTTTCCCCAGCCCCAGTACCACTGGGAATGAGCCTGACTTCCCTCTTCTCAGCCCCACCCAGAGATCCAGCTGCTTACACCTGATTCATCTGCAGTTCCTCCTCCTCCTCCTCCTCATCTTGGGGCAGCTGTAGATAAGGGTTGTTCGAAGCCGGGCGGAACTTGTATCCCGTCAGGATGAAGAAAACCAAGGTGGATACTTCGACCAGGAGCTGCAAGGAAGGAAAGAAGGGTCCTCAGGCCTAGCGAGCGGAATCCAAGATCAGTGCAGCTGCTGCTGAAATGCAGCAGGCTCTGGGGTGGGACATAACAGCGCACAGCAACAGTTTAGGACGGGAAGGGAAGAATCACATAATGAGTGATAAAGAAAAAACGAGGCCTGAATGTGTATTGCCTACCCTGGAATTTGGGCAGGAAACTGACCTGGGAAAGGGAGGCTGTTGAAATGGCTGCAGCTATCTCAGACTCTTGGATTTACATGAAATCTGACCGAGTGCAGCACAGCGCCCCCTAGCACCAGCCTGCTGCAGTGGCCAGCGGGAAGAGTCCCACTGATGACAGCATTTCTCAAAGCAGCTGGGTTCTCCCTGGTGGTCTCCTAGCCAAGTAGTGGCCCAGCAGATGTCTACTTAGCACCATCTCACAGTCTCAGCTGGGTGGGCTGCAGGGTAAGCAAAGCATTGGAGATCCCCAGTCGCCACTTCCAGTCCAGAGGCAAGAAAACCTGGCCTCACCGATGGCTCTCAAAGCACTTCACCACCACTCATGCCCAGAGCCCAGCTGGGAGGAAGGGAGATGTCCCCCGTCTTGCCAATAAGGATCTTAGCGTGGATCAGTGACACTGCTAGGAATAGAAGCCAGGAATCCTGCTCCCCTCCCCTCCTCCTCACCTCGTAGAGCCACTGCCACTGGAAGGGGACGGTGAATTTGAGCAGGATGGCAATGACGCGGGAAAAGTAAATGTAACACACCACCTGGAAGAGGGGGAGAGAGAGAGAAAGAAAGCAACTGAGGCCGCGGGCAGGGTCCCGGTCCCGTCACGCAGACAGCGCTGGCGCTGCCAGCGTCCCTGAGAGAGAAGCCAGGGCCGGGGGCACCTACCATGACATAGTAATGTCTGAAAAGCTTCAGTTTCGCCAGGTTTGTGGCAGCTGGAAATAAAACAAGGGGAGTTTGTCACACGGTGCTGGGAGCAGGTTCCAGATCAGGGGGACAGAGCCCCCTCAGAGCGAGGGGGTGGGGGGAGCAGCTGGGCTTCTCGAGAGGAAGCCGAGACGGACTCACCTTTGCCATCTGTGCTGGAGGCCTCCTGAAGGTGGCGGATGGACCTGCGGACGGACAAACAGACGCTCAGCAGTTCCCGCCCTCGGCTCTGGAGCCGCGTTTCCCAGGGGCAACTCCACTGGCCCGGAGCAGACAAGCCCGCTGGGCCCATGGCCCACAGGGGCAGGATGCAAAGATCACCGCCGTGGGGACATGGCCAAGCCAAAGCAATGACTCCCATGGGATTGTGGGAAGATTCGCACCCCCTGCCCCACCCCATGAAGCCTTCAATGGTCCCATCGATCCCCAGCACTGTGTCAACCCCCCAGGTTAGTGTGCACATCCAGGACACCCCTCTGCACCGGACACTTCCCATGGGGGCCCATGGGGGGGGGGGGGGGAGTGACTGGCACCACCATGACCCCAGAGAGACGGACTTCCCTTTATAATTTATACCACCCTGGGTTTCTCCAGCATCTTCTATGCATGCATCCGTGACGGTCCCCCATAGCACCGTGGGGTCAGCGCTGATTCTGAGGGGAGATCACCCCCTACTAACCCCCCATCCTGCAATACAGCAGCATCAGGGTCACCGCTGCCTTGGGAGAGCGCCCCCTACTGACACCCCCACCCTGCAGTTTTCCTCCATCTCCCATCCAAGCACTGACCCAGCTCAGCTTGCGAGAAACTGGCGGGGCCCAACCCAAGGCGGGCCCGGCTCTTACCACACCACGGGGAAGAGGATGGCCCCGCAGCAGAGCAGGTCCACCAGGAAGAGGATCTGCTTCCAGGAGGCGTAGTCACTGCTGCCCTCCTCCGAGGACTCGATGATAATGTAAGCGATGTTTGCCAGCACCTGCGCAATGGGAAAGGCGGGTGGTGAAGGGACTTCACAGCCCTGGGCGGGCACTAACCGTCGCTGCCTAAACACCTGCCACCCCAGCGTGTGCCCTGCATCTTCCCCCCGCTTGCCAAGATGCGCGTTGCCCGGTGCAGGACGTTGCCCGGAGGCCAGAGGAGAGCAGGGCGCTACCTCCTGGCTCTTATTTAGCACTTTTCATCTGGAGATCTCCAAGCGCTTCCACAAGGAAGGACAGGACCATTATCCCCATCTCGCACATGGGTAAACTGAGGCACGGATGGGCGGGGGGAAGCAACTTGGCCGAAGTCAGCCATCTGACAAGGGGCGGAGTGGGAAGCAGACCCCACGTCTCCCAAGGTCCTGCCCAGGGCTCCATCCATGAGCTGATGGTGCTTCACCAAGGGAATCGCTTCCCCGAATCATTCGCTTTCAGCGCCGGGAGTCTGAAAGGAGCCTGGACAGAACCAGATCCAGCAGCCCCACTCCAGCCCAACGTCCCCACCCAGCACCGCTCTGACTCTGAAGGTCACCGCTCTGACTCTGACTCAGAATGGCAAGGAGGCGGCCAACCGCAGAAGTGGCCGCTGCGTAGCCAGCTCCCCCCAGCCGTTGCGCCCCTCACCTGCAGGGGGATGACGATCACGAAGAGCTTCTTCTCTTTGTCCGACAGGATGTACTTGATGAAGGCCCAGCCTGTCCCGATCAGCGCGATGGTGATGAAGAGCAGGGCGCCCTTCAGCCTGCAAGGCACCCAGAGGCAACTCAGGCGGGCGCCCTGTTCTGGGAGGCAGGGCTGGCCCAGGGCAAGCCACGGAGGGGCTGTGCGTTTCCTGAGCCAGAATGTGCTGGGACTGAAGAAACTGGGATGCTCTCCCTCCCCTGCGCAACTGCCCCTGCTCCCCACAGTGCCCCCTGCTGGGAGAGGTTGGAACTGCAGTATCCAGGAGTTTCCGCCACAGCCAGTGCTCCTGCCCCGCTCTATACAGCGTCCCCTACTGGGAGAGGCTGGGATTGGAGCGGCTAAGAGCTCCGCCCACAGCCAGCCCTCCTACACCATCCCCTGCAATTATCAGCTCCATGCAATCAATGTCCTACGGCACCCTCCAGGGCACCTCCTGCTGGGAGGACTGTAGTAGCGATACCTCCCCAGCAACCCTCCCAGTGGTGACAAGCACCACACCCCAGCCAGTGCCCCCTGGTGGGAGAAACTGGGACTACAATACTTGCAAGCTCCCCCCAGGCCCCCATCCCGGAGCCAGCTGTGATGCCGGGCTATAGAATATCACAGAATATGTTCCCTCCACGTAGGCCCCGTAACCAGACGCTCTGCACTTACAGGTGGGTCACGAAGTACATGACGGCTAAGCTCTCGATCGGGTGACCCTCGGTGTTAATGAAATAGTAGTTGATCTGAGAGAGAGAGGGGACAGAGAACGGGGTCTCAGCTGGAGCCTCCTGATTCCGGCTAGACAGGCTGGGAGAACGCCCACCATAGCCACCCAAAGGGGCCATCTGCCTGTTCGGGAGCTGGGGGCAAAGCCAGGGGGGCTCCGAGTCATTCACCTCCGTGCCAACAACCCTGCCCGGCAGGGTAACTAACGGCCATCGCGAGACGGCAGTCAGGCAGCCAGTGCATGAGATGAGTTTGACAGGTCTCAGCCCCGCATGCCAGAGACACCATTGTCTTCCTGGGGGTAGATCTGCCCTTCCCTGAGAAGGGTCAGAGATTCTTAGCAGGGGTGACACAGGCTTGTAGGGAGGGAGGGGGACACTGTCCCTGCCAGCATGCTGAGAACAGAGCGGACCCCAGGACCAGTCAGTCCAGCATGCTCAGTTTGCACCGATTCTTTTCAAGGGGCGCTGGCTTCAGGTTAACACCTTACAGGCTAGCGTCTTCCCCAGCCATACCCAATACCCCGAGCCAGCAGGCCCTGGGCACATTTCACCTCTTAGACAGAGACACGCCCGCTAAGCTGAGGACGAGGCTCACGGGGGTCGGCGGGAGCCCGACTACAGTGAACTCAGGTAGGGCCGCTGTTCAATAACACCAGGCTCTACCGGCTTTCGGTGTGCGTTCCGCACCTAGTGCAATGGGGCTTTGGTCCATGGCTGGGGCTCCTAAGAGCGACCATACTACAAACACCTCGCTCAGAGCGCTTTTCATCTATGGATCTCAAAGCACTTGGCAGCATCATTCCCATTTCATAGATGGGGAAACTGAGGCAGGGAGGCGCAGCTGGCCCGGATCAGCCAGCAGGCCAATGGCTAGCGCCCAGGTCTCTCAAGCCCTTTGTCACTGGGCCCCCCTGCATCGGCATAGCTGGCTACTTACGCTGTGAAAGAGGAGAGAAAGGGCCTTGGTATACGCTAAGGCAGCCATGAGCCAGTGGATTTTGAACACGCTGAACCTGCGGGTAGAGAGACGCAATCAGGCTGATGCCCATGGCGGTTCTGGGGGTGGAAAGGGGGCAAGGTGGGGTACAAGAGACAGGAAGGCTGCCTGCCCCCGGGAAAGCGGTGTGGACACAGCCGATCAGAGGGGTGGGGCTCACTTGTGCTGGCAGAGGAAGTAGACCCACACAGTGGCCGCGGCCAGGAAGCAAGCGGACATGACCAGATAGAGTTTGATGAGGGGGATCTCAGCAGCCGACAGGTACCCATCCGGGTTCTTCTCTCGGATCATCACCTGCAGAGGCAGAGCGGGAGCTATGGCTGGGGGAGATGCTGACTGAAAAAACCATCCCACCGCACAGGGCCGCCAGGAGATCTGATCCAGGGTGGCAGGGGAGCTCCGGGCTAGAGGGGTCCCTTGCGTTGGTCTGGAGAGGTGGGGGAACACTGGATGGACCACTGAGCTGATCCAACATGCGGGGGGCTACCAGGCTAGAGGGGCTCACTGGTCTGATCTGCCATAGCAGGGGTGCAGAAGAAGGCTGATGGGACTGGGACCAACAAACACAGACCGAGGATGTATGACAAACTCCCCCGCGTGCTGTGGCTTTGGAGATGCGTGGCGGGCCCACAGTTTGCTCTAGACTAGCTGTGCCTGGTGGATAAAGCCCTGGACTGGAACACTGAAGACCTGGGTTCGAATCCCAGACACTTGTACACCACAGCCCAGTAAGGATCCCTCGTAACCCATTCATCCAGTCTATGGCAGCATGACAAGCATTTGGGGCTCTGTGTAGGGTATCTGAGCACCTGGGCTTCTACTTAGGTTACCAGGTCTTTGGGGCAGGGACTGGCTTTGCATTCTGTGTCTGTGCAGCGCCAAGCACAGGAGGGTCCTGGGCCATGACGGGGGCTCCTAGGCACTACAGCAATACAAATATCTAGCTCAAAGCACTTCGCAGAGGAGGTCAGTATCATTATCTCCATTTTACAGATGGGGAAACTGAGGCACAGAGGGGGGAAGTGGCTTACTCAGGGAATAGGACCCAGGTCTCCTGACTCCCAGACCAGTGCTTTACTCTGCTTTCTAATCCGCCCGGAGGCAGAGAGGGGAAGTCTGTACCAGAGGATTAGAACTCTGCTGCCTCTGCTGGAGGGAGGGGGGATGACCCTCTCCTGCCTGCACACTCACGGTGATGTCGTACGGCATCTGGTTTGCCGGGGCTCTGTTGTGGCAGTTGTGAAAGTTGAGGTTGTACAGCCCTTCCGCCTCCGAGCCGATCACTACGTGGAACTGCAAGGAGAGAGGCGGGGAGACCCGAGTTACCAGTCAGGGCTCTGATCGGAGCTATCCAGGCTGACTCGTTGCAGGAGACAGGCTGAGGATACCCCCCTGCTCAGTGGAGTTCCCATTACTGACACGTTAAGACTCCAGGGGCTCTGCCCCTCCCTCCCTGGGCTGCAGCCCATTCTGGCCCTAGAAAAGCGGGGAGCAAGTCAACCCAGCAGCGGTTCTAAGGAGCAGTGTGCAGCCCTCGTTGGCCAGGACAGGCCAGCTGGGTCCAGGGCCCATTGAGCAAGGAGGTAGGGATACCAGACTAGGCCGACCAATGGCCTCGCCCCACACAGCAGGAGGCGGGATGCCATTGGACCAGGCCACTTATTTGATCTGATGTGGCCGGGAGGGGAGGGGAACAGGCTACAGGGAAGCAGAGATACCAGGATAGTCGGGACAGGCTGACCTGCCTTGGAAGTGAGGGTGGGGAGATGCCAGGCCACATGGGCCCACAGGTCTGATGGGGGTGGGGAATGCCAGGCCAGATGGGCCCACAGGTCTGCCTGGCGGGGGGGAAACGGGACGACGACACGGGGAAGAACACGAGCTGTTGGCTTGTTGCAGGAAGGCCCTTCCTCCATCCAGCTGGGCGACACTTACGCTGAAGTTGTAGGAG
The DNA here is from genome assembly GCF_020497125.1 of Mauremys mutica. Lineage (NCBI taxonomy): Eukaryota > Metazoa > Chordata > Testudines > Geoemydidae > Mauremys > Mauremys mutica. The sequence continues at coordinate 21,069,728 of NC_059091.1, read as the reverse complement.
TCGTTCACGCTGTCTAGATCTAGGAACAGATTTTCCCCTCCGTGGCTGGAATCCTGCTGCACGAGAAAGGCCAGTAAGGACCAATGCACACAGAGCTGGAGTCGCCTGCCACACGTGGGAGAGGAGGAACGAGCAGGGCTTGCTCTGCCCGGGGAATCACCCAGATCCTGGCTTACGTGGCTCAGCCGTGCTACAGTTCCCAGCTGCTGGTCCGGGGGCCAGGGCTGCTTGTCATGCTGGCGTGAGCAACGACCGGGACTCTATCGCTGCCCGCTTCCCATCCAGCCACTGGCTCCCCAAAGCCCTCTGAAGTCTACCCCTCTCCCCAGCCTCTGCCCCACAACGGGCAGTTGGCACCCTGGGCTCTGCAGAGAGGACGGCACTGGAATCAGGAGGCGGCAGCCGCTGGCTGGGTTGGCGGAAGCCTGGGAACTGCCCTCTGCTCAGTCCCTGAAGGGCATTTACCTGCTTGCCTTCGGCCGCTGTCTTCTTCTGGGAGTCGTCCGCATCAGGCGCTTTACTAGGTTCTTTGCCAGGCGCTTTCTGCTGTCCTTCTGTGCCTGGAAGAACGAACACACCCCTGCGTCATGAACTAGATGCCATTAACTCCAGCTCCTGCTAGCGAGGCTCAGGCTGGGAGCCCCCCCGCCCCACCTCCTTTCAGGCCCTTGCATCCGTTGCTCCCCAGAAAAACAACACCCAACACAACAGGGCCTCCATCGCAGCTGTGACTGGGAAAGAACAACAATGACCTGCCTCCTTGGAATGAGGTAGCCTCAACGTCCTGTCCTAAACATGCAAAGAATCCTGTGGCACCTTATAGACTAACAGACGTTTTGCAGCATGAGCTTTCCTGGGTGAATACCCACTTCGTCGGATGCAAGAGTGGAAATTTCCAGGGGCAGGTGTGTATATATAAGCAAGCAAGAAGCAAGCTAGAGATAACGAGGTTAGATCAATCAGGGAGGATGAGGCCCTGTTCCAGCAGCTGAGGTGTGAAAACCAAGGGAGGAGAAACTGGTTCTGTAATTGGCAAGCCATTCACAGTCTTTGTTTAGTCCTGAGCTGATGGTGTTAAATTTGCAGATGAACTGGAGCTCAGCAGTTTCTCTTTGAAGTCTGGTCCTAAAGTTTTTTTGCTGTAGGATGGCCACCTTAAAATCTCCTATTGTGTGGCCAGGGAGGTTGAAGTGTTCTCCTACAGGTTTTTGTATATTGCCATTCCTAATGTCTGATTTGTGTCCATTTATCCTTTTCCTTAGAGACTGTCCAGTTTGGCCGATGTACATAGCAGAGGGGCATTGCTGGCATATATTACATTGGTGGATGTGCAGGTGAATGAACCGGTGATGGTGTGGCTGATCTGGTTAGGTCCTGTGATGGTGTTGCTGGTGTAGATATGTGGGCAGAGTTGGCATCGAGGTTTGTTGCATGGGTTGGTTCCTGAGCTATGTCCTAAACATGAGTGCCAGTGCTGGGTGGCTATTAAATAGCTGCCACATTCCACCCCCGAGATGGCTGCATTTCAAGCAGCGGGTTCCCTCTACATCTGTATCTGGCCATGTTCCCCCTAGCGCTTTGAGAGCCTTGGAACAAAGGTACCCCAGAAGCACACCGAATTACATATTGAGAGCATGGAGCAATCCTAGCGGGATCAGATGCACCTGCCGTGTTAAGCAATTAACTGCAGCGCTCTCGTTAGGGAGAAAACTAGCCCCTTCTTAAGCAGCATGGAGAAGGCTGCTTCACTCCAGGCAAATAGGAGACAGCAAGACCTGGGTGTCTAAGCCGCGTCCAGTCTCCCTCACCTTTATTGGCAGCAGCCTGGTCCTTGCTATCCGAGCCTCCATTCTGCACCTCGGGGAGCAGACCGGAATAAATCTGCAGCTTCTTCTGCTCTCCGAGCTGCCGCACTTGGACTCTGAAAGGACAGAACCGAGCGTCAGTACGGGAGGCGTGACACAACGGAGATGGGTTCGCCTCCAAGAGTCAGAAGGGACGTGGAGAGGGGATGGGATCAGTTATGCAAAGGGTTGTTTAGTTGGTCGCTGGGGGCCAGGACTCCTGGGTTCTGTTCCTAGCTCTCAAAGAGGAATGTGTGGTTATAACTGGCAGCCAGGACTCCTGGGTTCTACTCCCAGCTGGGAGAGGGCTGGGAGGGTGTAGTGCTCAGAGTAAAAGTAACAGTTTGATTTATTTGCTGCCTTTTCCATTTCACTGTGTAACCTCCTGTTACACGCGGATACATAGGAGCACCTGACTGATCTTCTGTCTACCATTCACTCATTAATTTATACACCGTTATCTCATCTTATTTATTCCCTCTCTAATCCCAGTCATCTCTCACTCGGTTCTCACATACCACCTGATATCAGGGGTGGTTGCAGGCAGTGCTGGTGACAACATGAGCTGTCTGCATATTTGCTAGGGGCTGCTCTGATCCCTAGACCCGGAAGAGTCAAGGTACTAGGCTAATTTGCCATTAATGGCTCCAGTCAATTTAGCGGGAGGCCAGATGAGGAGTCCAATGAAATATATATAAGCACAGACAGAATTTCACTTGCTTTTTCTGTTTGACGTCAATGAGGAAGAGGATTCGTGACTCCGCTCCGGTTTGTTCCAAGGTGCAGTTATGAGATTCCTTTCCCTGCAGAGAGGAAAACTGCCCCCCCGTCAGATCAGACAAAAAACACGTGTACAAACTCTCTTAATTACCACCATCAGGATTTACACTAGGCCCCAAATCAGGGCCCTGCTGTGTCAGATGCTGTACATAGTAAGAGACAGTCCCTGCCTCAGAGAGCTTACAATCTAAATAGCCGAGACACAGGGAGGGAGGGGATGTGACACTCAACAGGTCAGTGGCACAGCTGGGAACAGAACTGAGGTCCTATCAACTTCTAGTCCAGAGCGCTACCCACTAGGCCCTGCTGCCTCTCCAAGGGACTGATTCACATTCACTTCCCCTAATGCCAGTCTTTCCAGCGGCTCCCAGAGGTAACTGATGGCAGATTCTGGACATTCCCCCTTCCGGATTCCTTTGCAACAGCCTAGCCCTAGCGAACCCGTCTGGGTTCCATGCGGTGAAGCCAGTCAGCAGTGCTCAGGGCATCGGCCAGAAGGGGTCACTCAAGAGAAACACATCACCCATTGCCCCCCGAAAACAGTCCCCCGCCAGAACACCAGCGCTTCCCAAACAAACTCTGACGAGTTCGTGCGCACACAGAGAATGGCAACTCACTGGGTAGGAGAGGGCCTCGCGAATCCTCGTCCTGGACAAGCTGAAGCCGACCTGGAAAGAAAAAGGATTCATCTGTTATAACCAAGCCCTTCTCCACCAGCAAGGGGCAGATCCCTGAGCCTTCGGCAGATGGGGAAGGCTCAGGTGGGGCAGCCAGCCACAGTGTCTCCCATACAAGGCATGAAGATGCCCCATGATACAGTTACGGCCCTCCAGGCCAGCTCGCTGATCAGCTCCAGGAGGCCCGAAGGTATCCGGCTACTTGGATTTCTTACCAAATGGACTGAGTGTTGGGGGCTGTCCATAAGTTATTTGGCCAACCTCAAAAAACGTGTTAAGACCCACCCACCCCTTGGAACACTGAAACCCACCAAATTAAGGGACCCATCCAGCCCCTAATGCATTACAGATTTTATGGACAGACCCTTGGAGGGGGGGCCCTGCTGGCTGCTTCTACCTGCGGTCCCCAACGTGGTGCCTGTGGGTGCCATGGCACCCGCCAGGGCATTTATGTGCACCCGCCTAGTGCCCAGCAAGGGAGACAAGCCGCGGCCCTGCGCCTGCTGGGGACAGAGAACTCCGGGGCTGCAGGCTGCGGGCGCTGGTGTTCTCAGTCCCAGGTAGGCGCAGGGCCGTGGCTTAAGCCAGAGAGAAGCCGCGGCTCCACGCCTGCCGGGGACAGAGAACTCTGAGGCTGCAGGCGCCTGTGTTCTCTGTCCTCGCGGCTTCTCTCTAGATTCATATATTATGTAACATTAAATATGATGTTTTTCGTATTATTTAATGTACAAATACAAAATAAGCCTTGAAAAATTGTTGGCGCCCGCCACACTCTTCTGAAAACATGAATGTGCTACTGGCCACAAAAAGGCTGGGGACCACTGGTCTAGGGTATGTCTCCACCGCAGTCACAGAGTTAACTCGGGCTCTTATTCGGGTGGTTGCCTCTACCCCCCGTCCCATCCACACACAAAACCCTCCCCCAGCTGGCCTAGCTGAGGGTATAGGCCAGAGCCAGGGATCTGATCTGCCTTAGGTACTTAAACGAGCCCCCCCACACACGACCTCACAATATTTCATGTATTTAACCTTCCCAGTGCTGTTAACATCTTCCCCCCCCTTAAGTATCTCTCTGGGCCTCTATTCTCCATCTAAGTGACTTGCCCAAGGTCACACAGGAAGTCGGTGGCAGAGCATAGAACTGATTTCTATGTAGGCTAGGGACCTGGGCCATTCTTCCTCTGCCTAATTTGAACCCAGGACAGCAGGTGTCTCAGACCTGAAGTTTAGCTCAACTCAGCCATCTCTGCTCCCATTGGTGAGAATGCTAGATTCACTGCAGGAGCGCCCCGCAGGTGTGAAGCACCCTGGCACGGTACCATTCACACCCACAGTCCCCTTGGGAATCACAGGGGGGTGGAGGGTGGTCGCTCTCTGGCGTGCACCACGAACTACTACGTGACTGAGTCCTCCTGAGAAGAGCCGCGGCGTTTACCCAAGGCTTGTCCTGCTTGGCGCTGCCAAGGCCGAGATGCAGCCGGCTCACGTTCACCTCCAGGGAGCCATTCGCGTAGAAGCCGAAGGTGTTCAAATGGATGTCAGCCCTCTTCTCGCCCTGAAATAGACGAGGCAGGAAGCCATCACACGACCAAGCCTATTAGGCTGGCTAGCAACAGCAGCAAAACACGCCACTCCCCTGAATGGGAAACAAGGGCCAGCCCCACGCAGCAGCCTCCAGCCAGGGGGCCAAGCCTCGAGGTGGCCTTTTCAGTCAGGCTGGTGCAGCCAGCCAGAGAGATGAGTGGGGCCCAGCACGCCTCTTCCACCCTTGGCTGGCCAGATTTATCTCACCTCGCAAGCTGCAGAGGCATCAGAATTGCTTCCCCTTCAGAAGAGGAAGTGACTCCCGAGGCGCAGGGTGAGCAGAGGCTGAAGCAGGAGCGAGATTAACGGTTTTTGGATCCAGCTCACGTGTCTGCATCAGCCAAGCGCCATTTCGTCACACAGGGTCACCTGGGACCTGGCAACGTGGTGACCCATAGGGATGGGACTGCTCTAAATCTAACCCAGCCCACAAACTGCAGTGATGGGCTGCTCCCGTTGACACAGCTGCTTAAAGAAGACGAGTTCATTGCTCAGCCCCGGACAGGCTCAGAGCGGGACTGAGCCCAGGATCTGAGCCATGTTTTTCTCCCGGAGAAGGGAGTCAGCTGTGACGCTGCCTAAATCAAAGCCTGAGAACTGAGCACTCCTCCCAGCCCGTAGGGAAGCTCACACCTGGATCCAAGCTTCCTAGCCAGCTCCGATCTCTGTTAAGGGGGCAAATCAAACCCCAGACATCAGCACCCCCTCCGAGCGCACATGAATGTTAGACCTGAGCTCTGGTCTGTTTGTAATGAAAATAATAGATCTCCTGCCCCCAGATCAGACTGGGATGTGTGAGAGGAGAGGGAGCAGTGGACGGAGAAGAACAGGTTTGGAGGATGGGGGGGGGGAGTTGGGTGAGTAGAATGGGGGGCAGCCAGTCATCCAGCGGATGTGGAAAGAAAGCAACCCCCCATGTAGCCAATGAGTTCATTTGATCATTTAATTCTGTTATCTAGTGTCCCAGCTAATACACGTTATTTGCGTTTCAGTTGCTAGATAAACATCATCCACATACTGAAATAAAACAGAAAGCTTGGAAAACCTGGCTGACCCCCTTCGCAGCTGCCCATGCCTGAGGGGCCAACCCCCTGTTCCTTATCTGGGCTTCCACACCCCAGAAACATTGGGCTGCCCGCACACGTAACCACAGCCCAGGCGTTGGACAATCAGCCTGTTATGTCTTCATGTGACATTGTTTCAACACCATGCAAACTCAGATCTGCTCCGGACTTCCCCCAGGCCTCATCTGGTGATCCCCCAAACACCAATGGCCTTGTCCACATAAGGTCCCCCAGCTACCCAGGCCCCCCCTCTCACCCACCGCTGGAAGTCCAGGAACTGCTGCGTTAGGGGTCCCCAAGGGAGGAGCTGGTCAGGGCCAGGCGCCACGGGACGGAGTGGCAGAGGGGACAGTTGTGGGGGGCGGGGGCGGTGATGATGTGGAAGGGCCCAGGTGGATGATGGGGAAGGAGTAACTGAGGCAGGGTCAGGAAGTCCCATCCTGGGATTATGATCCCCCACCCGAGGGGGGTCCAGTCCTGTCCCAGGGGAGGGGGTTCCCAGCTCAGGAGTTGGCCTCATGGGGGGGGGGGGGGGTCAGTCCTTCCACAGGAGGTGGGAGGGGTCGGTGCCGGTACCCGGGGCAGGGTCCGGGCCGATCCCTGGGCAGGGGGGAGGGTCCGGTCCGGTCCCGGGGAGGGGGGAGGGGGCCGGTCCGGTCCCGGGGAGGGGGGAGGGGGCCGGACCGGTCCCTGGGGAGGTGGAGGGAGGGGGAAGGGTCCGGTCCCTGGGGAGGGGGAGGGAGGGGGAAGGGTCCGGTCCGGCTGGGAAGGGGAGGGAGGGGGAAGGGTCCGGTCCGGTCTCTGGGGAGGGGGGGAGGGGGGAGGGTCCGGTCTCTGGGGAGGGGGAGGGAGGGGGGAGGGTCCGGTCCGGTCTCTGGGGAGGGGGAGGGAGGGGGGAGGGTCCGGTCCGGTCTCTGGGGAGGGGGAGGGAGGGGGGAGGGTCCGGTCCGGTCTCTGGGGAGGGGGGAGGGTCCGGTCCGGTCTCTGGGGAGGGGGGAGGGTCCGGTCCGGTCTCTGGGGAGGGGGGAGGGTCCGGTCCGGTCTCTGGGGAGGGGGGAGGGTCCGGTCCGGTCTCTGGGGAGGGGGGAGGGGGAGGGGGAAGGAGGGGGAAGGGTCCGGTCCGGTCCCTGGGAGGGGGAGAGTCCGGTCCGGTCCCTGGGGGGGGGGAGAGTCCGGTCCGGTCCCTGGGGGGGGGGAGGGAGGGGGAGGGTCCGGACCGGACCCTCCCCCCTCCCTCTCCCCAGGGACCGGACCGGACCCTCTGGGAGGGGGAGGGAGAGAGGGGGAAGGGTCCGGTCCGGTCTCTGGGAGGGGGAGGGGGAGGGGGAGGGAGAGAGGGAGGGAGGGGGAAGGGTCCGGTCCGGTCTCTGGGAGGGGGAGGGAGGGGGAAAGGTCCGGTCCGGTCCGGTCCCTGGGGAGGGGGGAGGGGGAGGGGGAAGGAGGGGGAAGGGTCCGGTCCGGTCCCTGGGAAGGGGGGGAGGAGAGTCCGGTCCGGTCCCTGGGGGGGGGGGGAGAGTCCGGTCCGGTCCCGGGGTGGGGGAGGGGGAGGAGGGTCCGGACCGGACCCTCCCCCTCCCTCCCCCTCCCCAGGGACCGGACCGGACCCTCTGGGAGGGGGAGGGGGAGGGAGGGGGAAGGGTCCGGTCCGGTCCCTGGGAGGGGGAGGGGGAGGGAGGGGGAGGTCCGGTCCGGTCCGGGGGAGGGGGAAGGGTCCGGTCCGGTCTCTGGGGAGGGGGAGGGGGAGGGGGAGGGAGGGGGAAGGGTCCGGTCCGGTCCCTGGGGGGGGGGGAGAGTCCGGTCCGGTCCCTGGGGGGGGGGAGAGTCCGGTCCGGTCCCGGGGAGGGGGAGGGGGAAGGGTCCGGTCCGGTCCGGTCTCTGGGAGGGGGAGGGGGAAGGGTCCGGTCCGGTTCCGGGGATGGGGAAGGGTCCGGTCCGGTCCGCTCTCTGGGAGGGGGAGAGTCCGGTCCGGTCTCTGAGAGGGAGAGGGGGAAGGGTCCGGTCCGGTCCCGGGGATGGGGATGGGGAGGGGGAAGGGTCCGGTCCGGTCCGGTCCCTGGGGGGGGGAGAGTCCGGTCCGGTCCCTGGGAGGGGGAGGGGGAGGGGGAAGGGTCCGGTCCGGTTTCCCCAGGCCGCGCTCACCGTCAGCACCAGGCGGTGGATCCGGCCCGCGGCGCCCCCGAGCAGCAGCAGCAGCAGCAGCGGGAGGAGCCCCCCCGAGGCCCCGGGCCGCCCCCGACTCCGGCCGAACATCCCTGGGCACCGGCTGGCCGCCCCACCTCGTCCCGTTCCGGCCACTCAGCCTCCGCCCCCCCGCCTGCCTCCGCGTCCGCCAATCGGCGCGCCGCGACGCCGCCTCGCCGCGAATCATCGCCCACCTCGTCGATTGCACCCGCCCCCTACCGGGAAGGTGAACCCATACGAGCGCGATGTCAGTTATCCCCGCCCACAGACCTTGAGGTTGACAGGGAAACGCACCAATGGTAGCGCTTCCCATGCTGCCTTGGGCTGGAACTACATTTCCTATGATGCCTAGCGCTAGAAACTACATTTCCCATCAGCCCGAGGGGCTAACCCTATATTTCCCATGATGCCTAGCCAAAGAGGCTTCCCCTTCCTGGAGATCATTGGCTGGAACTACAATTCCCAGGATGCTCTAGGACCTTTACCTTGCAGCCACCTGTTGCGGGGGGTATAGCAGCTCTGCAGCAACATGGGGCAGTGAATGGCAAAATCCCTAATTCTCAAACTGTGGGTCGTGACCCCATTCTAATGGGGTCGCCAGGGCCTGAAGCCTGAGCCCCACCACCTGGGGCTGAAGCCTTTGGGATTCTGTGTAACCCCCCTGCCTGGGATGATGGGGGCTCAGGCTTCAGTCCCCTCTCTGCGGTCAGAAGGGGGTCACGGTGCAATGAAGTCTGAGAACCCCCTGCCCTGAGACAATGGAAAGGGTGGACTTGGGAGCCAGGACGCTTGGGATCTAGGACCAGCTCTGGGAGGGATTGTGGGGAGGGGTGGTCTAGCAGTTGGAGCCAGGACCCAGGTTCTAGGCTCAGCTCTGGGCGGGATTGGAGGGGGATGGTCTAGCACAGATCGGCAACCTTCGGCACCTGGCTCACCAGGGTAAGCCCCCTGGCAGGCCAGGCCGGTTTGTTTACCTGCCACTTTCAGCTGATGGCGGCTCCCGCTGGCCACCGCTTCCCGCCACCTGCATTGGCCTGGAGCGGTGAACCACGGCCAGTGGGAGCCACGATCAGCCGAACCTGTGGATGCGGCAGGTAAACAAACCGTCCCGGCCCGCCAGGGGGCTTACCCTGGTGAGCCACGTGCCGAAGGTTGCCGATCCCTGGTCTAGCAGTTAGAGCTGGGAGCCAGGACCCCGGGTCCTATCCTGGCTCTAGGAGGAGGTGTAGTCTAGTGGTTAGAGCAGTGGAAAGCTGGGAGTCAGGACCCTTTGGTTCTATTCCCATTAGATTTTCCAAGGGAGGGGTGAGGCTTCCCAGAGGGGTTCTGAAGCTCAGTACATACGTGTTAGTAAAGATTGTTTTAAGGTCCTGGCATAGATGCTGCTGGAGTCAGGTGAACTATGAACATGAATAATTCATCACAACTTGCCAAAACAGCAGGGGCTTTTCCATAACCACAACTGCTGGGTGCTGCAATTTTATGTCTCATCTACAAAACTGCATCTGCACCGCACCCTCCTCATACCACACTGGAGCCTTGGCTTCCAGCTGAGTCATAGGACAGAGCACCTCTGCCTACAGCCCAACACCTCTGCCTAACCCTCGCTAATTAATTCATGATTATTAGGTGTCTTGCAATAGCATTTTTAGGCCCCAACCATATAACAAGGAGACAGTCCCTGCTCCAAAGAACTTACAGACCGAGACAGTAGACAGCAGGTGATCAAATAAACAGCTGTCTGGTGAGGGGAGCACAAGGAAACAATGAGATGATACTGATTAGCATGAAAAACTGATCATCTCAAATCAGTAGCCTCATCCCATCAAGTTTTTTTATGAGCATCCCAGCAGAGAAGAATTTTAAGGAAGGCTTGGAAGGAGAAAATGCTTGGAGAATGCTCAAAGATGCTTGTGGGGGAAAAAGTTTAAATGAACATTTAAGACTGCCATCATTTCTGGAAAGAGGATGGCCTTGGTGTGGATGTGATACCTTGATACATTATAAGAGGGGATAGATAGGGTGGGGATAGGCCATGAAAGGGGTTAAAATGAAGACTAGTAGCTTAGCTTTCTCACTTTGGCAACACTCCTCTCGCTTGTTATGGCAATAAAGCAACGCTGAGCTGAAAGCCAGTGGGATCACAACTAGAGCTGGTGCAGTGGTGAGCTGGAGCCGGTTCCCACAGGTTCCCAAGAACCGGTTGCTAAAATTAGACCTCCGTGGAGAACCGGTTGTTAAAGGGCCAGGGGGTGGGCAAAGAACTCCAGTCCGCGGGCCAGACCATCCTGTTGCTCCCAGGATTCCCAGCTGGGGAGGCTGAGGCTCCCCCAGCCCTTCCCCCGCTTCCCCCCAGCTGTAGCGTGGCCAGCCGTCGGCATCAGCTGGGCAGCTCAGCTGAGCTCCGGAGTCGTCCTGCTGTTTTGAGCTGCCGGCAAGGTAAGAGGGGAGGGGGCTGCAAGCTCTAGGACTGCTGAGGGGGCAAGTGGGGCAATTTGCCCCAGGCTTTGCAGGGCCCCCCGGCCCCACGAGTATGTCTCCCCCTGCCTCGGCCCCTCCCCCACTCTTAAATCAGAACTTTTTTATAGGGAACCAGTTGTTAAGATTTTGGCAGCTCATCACTGGGGGTGGGAAATTGTCCTGCAAGAGTTTGGTATTTTGAAATTTTTTCCACATCTTGATCTCGAATCAGGTTAAAAAGTCAAAATATCAAAAATTCATGGAGTAATCCAAAAAAATATTGAGCCATTGAGTCAATCAGAACATTTTGCTTTGATAATTTAGCAGCGTTGCATCTGAAGAAGTGATTTTTTTACCCACGAAAGCTTATGCCCAAATAAATCTGTTAGTCTTTAAGGTGCCACCGGACTCCTTGTTGTTTTTGTGGATCCAGGCGAACACGGCTACCCCCGATACTTGATTCCAATTTTGACCTTTTAAAAATAAATTTTACATTTTTGCTATACATTCATGAACATTTCAAAATGAGACGTTGCTTGGAACTAAAAAGAAGAAACTTTCATTTTGAAAATGTGGAAACGTCACAGGTGCCAAGTTTTTAACCTGCCGGAGAGTGCTCCACCTGGCTCCGCCCAGACTCCACCCCCACCTCACCCCACCCCTTCCCCCAAAGCCCCATCCCACCCTGCATATGCCCCTTCATGACTTGGCCATCATTCCAGAGGACATGCTTTCATGCTGATGACGCTTGTTAAAAAAAAATGTGTTAATTAAATTTGTGACTGAACAAACTGGGTGAGAATTGTATGTCTCCTGCTCTGTTTTACCCACATTCTGCCATATATTTCATATTATAGCAGTCTCGGATGATGACCCAGCACATGTTGTTCATTTTAAGAACACTTGTCACTGCAGATTTCACAAAACGCAAAGAAGGTACCAATGTGAGATTTCTAAAGATAGCTACAGCACTCGGCCCAAGATTTAAGAATCTGAAGTGCCTTCCAAAATCTGAGAGGGATGAGGTGTGGAGTGTGCTTTCAGAAGTCTTAATAGAGCAACACTCCAGTGCAGAAACTACAGAACCTGAACCACCGAAAAAGAAAATCAACCTTCTGGTGGTGGCATCTGACTCAGATGATGAAAATGAACATGCATCGGTCTGCTCTGCTTTGGATTCTTATCAAGCAGAGTCTGTCATCAGTATGGACGCATGTCCCCTGGAATGGTGGTTGAGCCATGAAGGGACATATGAATCTTTAGTGCATCTGGCACGTAAATATCTTGCGATTCCAGCTACAACAGTGCCATGAGAACACCTGTTCTCACTGTCAGGTGACATTGGAAGCAAGAACTGGGTAGTATTATCTCCTGCAAATGTAAACAAACTTGTTTGTCTGAGCGATTGGCTTCACAAGAAGTAGGACTTGCAGGCTCTTTAATTTTACATGGTTTTATTTTTGAATGCAGTTTTTTTGTACATAATTCTACATTGGTAAGTTCAACTTTCATGGTAAACAGATTGCACTACTGCACTTGTATGAGGTGAATTGAAAAATACTATTTCTGTTGTTTTTTTACAGTGCAAATAGTTGTAATCAAAAACCAGTATAAAGTGAGCACTGCACACTTCCTATTCTGTGTTGTAACTGAGATCAATATATTTGAAAATGTAGAAAACATCCACAAATATTTAAATAAATGGTATTTTATTATTGTTTAACAGTGCCATTAATCACGATAATAAATTTTAATTGCTTGACAGACCTATTATTTATTTATTTGTATTACCTTAGCAACTCAGAGACCTAGTTAAGGTTTAATTTAACTCTGTCACGCCACCTAAAAAACCTCCTCTCCTTCTTTAACCCTTCCCATAAATAAGCCCATTGAAATATATTTAGAACCACAAGGGTAGGGGGACCATAATGACACAAGAATGGCCATACTGGGTCAGCCCAATGCTCCATCTAGCCCAGGATCCTGTCTTCCAGCAGTGGCTGGTGCCAGATGCTTCAGAGGGAATGAACAGATCAGGGCATTTTTGAGTGATGCCTCTCCTGTCATCCAGCCCCAGCTTCTGGCAGTCGGAGGTTTAGGTACACCCAGAGCATGAGGCTGGGTCCCTGACCATCTTGGCTAATAGCCATTGCTGGAACTGTCCTCCAGGAACTTAGCTCATTCTTTTCTGAACTCATTTATACATTTGGCCTTCACAACATCCCCCGGCAATGAGTTCCACAGGTTGGCTGTGTGAAGAAGAACTTCCTTGTTTTGGTTTAAACCTTCTGCCTAATAATTTCATCAGCTGACCCTTAGTTCTTGTGTTATGTGATGAGGTGAATGCCACTTCCCTACTCACTCTCTCCACACCAGTTATGATTTTAGAAACCTCTACCATTTATATTGTGGCTTTATGACATTTTCTATCTTATTTTCTATCCCTTTCCTAGTGGTTCCTAATATTCTGTTCGCTTTTTTGACTGAGGCTACACATTAAGCAGATTTTCTCAGACAATTATCCATGACGATACCAAGATCTCTTTCTTAAGAGGTCACAGCTCATTTAGATCCCATCATTTTATATATAGCTGGGATTTCATTTTCCAATGTGCGTTACTTTTCACTTATCAAGGTTGAATTTAATCTGCCATTTCCTTGCCCAGTCAGTGAGATCCCTTTGTAACACGTCAGTCAGCTTTGGACTTACCTAGCTTGAGTAATTTTGTGCTGTCTGCAAATTTTGCCACTTCACTGTTCATCCCCTTTTTCCAGATCATTTATGAATATGTTGAAGACCACAGGTCCCAGTACAGCTCCCTGGCCCACTATTTCCCTCTCTCCACTGTGAAAACTGACCATTTATTCCTCCCCTTTGTTTCCCATCTTTTAACCAGTCACTGATCCGCAGGACCTTCCCTCTTATCCAGTGTCTGTTTAGTTTGCTTAAGAGTGTTTGCTGAAGGACCTTTGTGACAATCAGGGTCCAAACACCCCAGGGTGTCATATACACTATTGCTGTACTAGAAAAATGTATTGAGGAAAGTCTTTTATGACAGCTGGTGACACGCTGGTGATTAATATGACAGTGAAATGTCTGTATTAACACTCATGTGACAAATTATGGATACATACGGATATTAGGCTTTCAAGTCGGTGCCCAAACAAAGGGATACACAGGTTTTCTCCCAGACAGGAGGGAAGGCAGCTACCTACCTGTCTCCAATGTAAATTAAGCATGGTGGAATCAAAACAGTGGTCACACCATCAAAGCAGCAGGGGGATGGGAAGGCAACAGGAAGGTCCTCCTGACTCGGGGGATACAACAGTGAGGTTTGGGAAACTTGAACAGAAGCAAAGAGCCGTTCTGGGATCCATCAGCTGGGAGAACAAAGAAGCCAGCACTTTATCTATGGAAGATGGAACCTCCTGCTAACGAAGCTGGAGAACGCAGAGGTCGTGTTTAGCCAGAGGCTGCTAGGGGAGGAGAGATGGGAGGCCGGGTGTCAGAGTGAGCCGGCTGACCTGGAGCAATAGAAACTTGTTGACCAGGACAAATGTAGGCAGCACGAACAGCAGAAGAGGGTCAAAGCAGGCCCATAGGACCCAGGAGGAGGAGGGCCTAGGGATGTGCTGGATCAGGGGCTAGCCAGCAACCAGATGTGGGAATGCCGGACCCCATTGCTTTGCCCGTAGCCTGGATCATTGTGGGCCCTAAAGGTTGTTCTGGGATTCGGAAAGTGGGAAGTGTTTTTTTCTTGGTGTTTGTTATTTTCTGTATTGATATAACCCGAGGGTGCTCAGGTACAAGCCTGCCAGGGCCAGACTCAGTGAACCCTCACTGGGGAAACTGAGTCAGTGCAGAGTGTGTCTGTGGCGCAGCTAAGAGATGCGGTGGGCCAAAATCTGCTGGGAGCGGTGCGTCACTAATACAGCTGTGGGCCAGTCCTTTGCTGAGAGCAGGGAAGACTGGGAAAGCTGTGGGCCAGAACACCACTGACAGCAGGGAAACTGAGGCACGGCTAAACAGTGCGATGGCTGAAAAACTGCTGGGTGCAGGTAGCCATTAGTACAGCTAAGTAAATAGCTGTGAGCTAGCACGCCGCTGAGAGCAGGGCAAACTGCTGGGAGCAGGGAAGACTCAGGGTGGTATGAGATCTGGATTCACGCCTGCGGGGTGACATATGCCCAGTCAACACGAGGAAATCCCCCATTATTATTGTGTTTTCTGCCTTTGTAGCCTCTCTAATCAACCTGAGCATTTCACAATCACCATCAACTTCCTGGTCAGGTGGTGGGTAGTATATCCCTACTGTTATACTCTTACTGCTCAAGGAGGGAGTTTCTATCTATAGAGATTCTGTGGCACGGCTTAATTTATTCAAGATTTCCACTTTCTTTGACTCTATGCTTTCTTTCACATATAGTGCCACTGTCCCACTGGCATGACCTCCTCTGTCATTCCTGTGTATTTTGTACCCTGGTCTTACCATGACCCATTGATTATCCCCATTCCACTAAGTTTCCATGATGCCTATTATATCAATATCCTCATTTAATGCCAGGCACTCTAGTTCACCCATCTTAGTCAACAAAGTGAACAATGTTAGGAATCATTAGGAAGGAGATAGATAATAAGATAGAAAATATAATCCCACTAATAAACCCTAGAAGCATTTCAGAGAATGCCACTGTGGAAGTCCTTGACTTTAACCTTTTATCTAGCAGCCTAAATTGGCCTCTAGGACCTCTGTCCTACCTTTCTCTATATCACTGGTACCTACATGTGCCACCATCACCATCACTGGTGTCTAATGTGGTCAGCAACCTTTGCACCCAGCAGGCAATTTACCACGTGGTTCTCCTGGCCATCGTAAACTAAACTATCTATCAAATCTCCCATTAGAATCACCTGGATCTTCCTAATAACTGGGGTCCCTTCCCCGGAGGGGTACCCTCAGTGCAAGGGGATACCACAACTTCATCTGGAAGAGGGTCCTCACTATGGAATTGTTTCCCTCTGGTCCAGCTTGATGTTTTCCTTCCCTGAGACTTTCATTCTCTATAACAGAACATAAGCTGTCAGACTGGGGGTGGGGCCACTCTATTGTGTCCCTGAAAGGCTCCTCTGGGTGTCTCTCTTTGTCTCCCTTAGCGCCTCCAGTTCAGCCACGTGGCTCTCAAGAGGCCGGCCTGTGTCTCTGTGGGCTGTGAGCTGCTTGTCCCGTGCGCACACATACATCACCAGGCCATGCTGCATTCCGTGCAAGAAACTGCTCTGTGGCTGGACTTCTGGCTGCATTATTTTTACTCTTGCAGGGCTGTGGTTTTTTTTAGGGGAGAACATTATTGGCTGAAGTTTAGCATATGTTTGTTAGGTGGGTTGGGTTTCTCCCTCTCTCCCTACTCCCACCCCCATTTCTTTTTGAGGAGGCTCTGCTAGCACCCTTCTGGTAGTTAGTTTATAATCTGTCGGCCTCCTCCCCTGGCTGCTAACCTCTCCTTACCTGGGTAGCTCCCTCCATCTTGTGCTCGCTCATTGTCACGGGGCGCTCTCTGCTTAAACCGGACCCGGAAGGAACGCCTCTCATAGTCCCTCTCAAAACTCCCTTGTTTACTTAGGAGCTGGCTTTTTAAACCCCTCTTCTCCCAGAGTTAACCCCATCGCCTTGTCAATGGATCCTAAAGGGGTCATGAACCAAGGGGTCGTTAGGATCTCAGCCTCGCCTTGCCGGCTGATTGACTCAACGCACAGCCCCCAAAACAGACCACACTATAATCTTCAAGCACGCAAGCAAGCTAACAGACAAACCCACCCCAAGGATCACAGTCTCTCTTCCTTCACCTGGAGGACTCCCATGCCAAACCCCTCTGTCGTTTGCCTGCTCCTGTGCCCTAGATCTCCCTCAAACTGTACAGAGACCATTAACTCCCTGATCTTTGTGGTGATGCTTCTATCAGGCCAGCCTCAGAATTTGAACCCAGCACCTTTACCTCTAAACAGGTGAACTTGGAGCAGTTGAGCTACAGGACTGGACACCATGGCTGACTCATAAACCTCTTACAAGAACCGGCCACGAGAGGGGGCAATAGACCCACGCTGCAGGTTACATTATTCAGCACAGACCACACTGGTCATTAAATTGCTGCTGTATCACAATGCAAACCAAGGCCGCGGGGTGGGGATGGGGGGACAATTTGCCCCAGGCCCTGGGCCCCACAGGGGTCCCCACGAGAATATAGTATTCTATAGTATTGCAACTTTTTTTTTTATGGAAGGGCCCCTGAAATTGCTTTGCCCCCGGCCCCCTGAATCCTCTGGGCGGCCCTGATGCAAACTCTGCCACCCATAGGTCATTTTACCCTTGGGGGGTGGGAGGGGCAGTTGGAAGGTGTCTGAGAGTAGGGATGGGGTATAGCTCTAATTGCCTCCAGATCACTGTTACGAATCGCAGTCCCAGGGAGTTGTGATAACAGAGGAAACCCATGGTCTGCCTGTTACATGTTATTTGTGTTATCATAGTGACCAGCAGCCCCAGTCGGGGACCAGGACACCACAGCGCTAGGTGCTGTAGAGAGACAGACTAAACGCACAGTCCCTGCCCTAAAGAGCTCACAATCCCAAGCCACGTCTCCACTCTGGGCGCTCTAGCAGCATAGTTATGGTGCCACAGCTATGCTGGCATAACTCCACGGTGTAGAGGCTGACTACGGCCACCGAAGGGGTTTTCCCATTGGGGTAGGGTCCCCACGTCCCTGAGCGATGGTCGCTAGGTCGACAGAAGTGTTCTTCCGTCTACACCTGGGGTTGGGTCGGCCCAGCTACGGCGCTCGGGGGGCGGATTTATCACCCCCTTAGTGCTGTAGCTATGAAGGGCACAGCGGGCCCAAGTATAAGAGAGGCGAGAACAGACGGACACAGACAGACGGGGCAGTACAAGGAAAGGGTGAGGCAAACCCAGCCTGGTCAGCATGATAGGTGGGTGCTATCCCATGGGCAGAACCAGATGTGTCAGAGGAGGGTGTAGGAAATGCCCTTCCCTATCGGAGGTTGTGTGTGTGGGGGGTCCTGTCTCTTTATAGGGGACAGTGGGGGGTGCTCTTCTCTTTAGGGGCGGTGTGTAGGGTTCCCATCTTTCTATAAGGGCCAGTGGAGGAAATGCCCTTCTTTATTGGGGACGGTGTATGTGTGTGGGGGTTCCCGTCTCTCTATAGGAGCCAATGGGGAAATTCCCATCGATTTAGGGACAGCGTGTGAGGTCCCTGTCTCTTTATAAGGGGTAGTGTGTGGGGGTCCCATCTCTCTACAGGGCATGGTGGGGGAATGCCCTTCTCTAGAGGGGCCGTGGGGGGAGTTCCCCTCTCTCTATAAGAGTCAGTGTGGGGGGTTCCCATCTCTCTATGGGTGCCAGTGAGGGAATGACCTTCTCTATAGGGGCTGTGGGGGGTGTTCACCTGTCTCTATAGGAGTCAGTGTGTGGGATTCCCCTCTCTCTATAGGTGCCAGTGGGGGAATGCCCTTCTCTATAGGGGCTGTGTGTGGGGGGGTCCCCTTTCTCTCTATAGGGGGGGGGTTCCCCTCTCTCTATTGGTGCCAGTGGGGGAATGCCCTTCTCTGTAGGTGCTGTGTGTGTGGGTTCCCCTTTCTCTCTATAGGGGCGGGGGGTTCCCCTCTCTCTATAGGTGCCAGTGGGGGAATGCCCTTCGCTATGGGCAGCGTGGGGTGTCCCCGGGCCGGGCGGGGTCCCTGTCCCTTTAAGGAGCAGGGGGCGGGGGCTGCCCGGCCCAGCGGCAGGAGGCAGCGCCGCGCTGGGATGTTGTGAGCCCGGAGCAGGCGGCGGCGGCGGCGCAGGCGGATCCGGGCCCGGCCGCGCTCCGACCGCAGCGGGGGGAGCGGGCGCCGCCAGCATGGACTGGGGCACCGAGCTGTGGGTGAGTGGGGCAGCCCCTCAGCTCCCCCTTCCTACCCCGGCCAGCCCCCCAGCTCCCTCCCCTTCTTCCTCCCCATGGCCAGCCCCCCAACTCCCCCTCCCTCCCCCCGGGGCCAGCCCCCCAACTCCCCCCTTCTTCCTCCCCATGGCCAGCTCCCCCTCCCTCCCCCCGGGGCCAGCCCCCCAGCTCCCCCTTCCTCCCCATGGCCAGCCCCCCAACTCCCCCCCCCTCCCTCCCCCCGGGGCCAGCCCCCCAACTCCCCCCTTCCTCCTCCCCCCGGGGCCACCCCACCAGCTCCCCCCGGGGCCAGCCCCCCAACGCCCCCTTCCGACCCCGGCCAGCCCCCCAGCTCCCTCCCCTTCTTCCTCCCCATGGCCAGCCCCCCAACTCCCTCTCCCTCCCCCCGGGGCCAGCCCCCCAGCTCCCCCCTCCTTCCTCCCCATGGCCAGCCCCCCAGCTCCCCCCTCCTTCCTCCCCCCCGGGGCCAGCCCCCCAACTCCCCCTTCCTACCCCGGCCAGCCCCCCAACTCCCTCCCCCCCGGGGCCAGCCCCCCTTCCTTCCCTGTCCAGCCCCCCAACTTCCTCCCCTTCCCCCCTGGGGCCAGCCCCCCAACTCCTTGCCCTCCCCTTCCCCCCGGGCTGGCTTCCTCCACTTCCCCCTTCTCCTATGGCTGGGCTCCCCTCGCCTCAATTCCCTCCCTCTCTCCTGCTTCCTTAGGGCTGGGCTCCTTTCCCCCTGATCTCCTGGCCCCCCCCCCCCCGTTTTATTCCCCCTGGGCTGGGCTTCCTCCCTGCTGCCCAGTCCCCCGTATCCCCTGGGATTGGCTTCCCCCTCCCCCATATCCTCGGTCTGGGCTCCCCATTATTTCCCTTTCCCTCCAGTTCCGTCCCTTCCCCTGTTCCTGGGAGTCTGTTCCCTTTATCCTGGTTTTCTCTTCTCCATCTAAGCCCCTTTTCCTTGTGATCAACCCCTCCTCTTACCTCCCTGTTCCCCTCTCCCCCTTTCCACTGGGGCCGCTTCTGTCTCCCCTGGCCCAGCTTAGCTCTGACTTTCTCCCAGCCTGGGTGGGGGCGGGGGGGGGGGGAAGGAGGGAGCCTTTATTTCCATCCAGTGCTCAGTGTGGGGGTGGGTGTTCCCCCCCCTCTTCCCCCAGTGGATGGACACACTTCCTGGCTGTGGAATTCCCCAGCCTTGTAATGGGGTATGTGGGTTGAGGTGTACATGTGATGTCATGTAACTTATCCCCCCAACCCAACCCCCCCCCCGAGATCCTCTGGGATGGTGGAGTTGCAAGCTGCTGGGGTGCACTTTACCACCCCCCTCATGCCTCCTGTAGGAACCCCTTTTGTCAGTGCCTCCCAGATCACAAAAACGGAGACTCACCCTCATTTTAAAGCAACATACCTAGTCTGGGTCTTAAGTGTTCACACTGATACATTGCTGCAAGCACTTTATTTGGGGGGGGAGTGTCTCAGTCGTGGGGGGTTGTTATGCATTTTTGCTCGGGGGGGGGCACACTTTTGGTTTAACCCCGTCCTCGTGATGGGTTTGTAATGGGGCTTCTGTGGAGAGTTGGCTTTGAATCTGACTCAGGGCAGAGTTCTTCCCGACCCAGGCCTGTGGGTATCAGTTTCTTTTCTGTATGGTCCTTTGGGCTAAGAGTTTGCATGTGTAACTCTACTGTGTAGTTTTCTCCCAGTAGCGTTTTTGTTGTTAAGCTCCAGAAGTTTCTTTGCTGTTTTGGGATCGTGGCTTCCCTTAGGGAGGAGCGGGGGGGGGGGAGAGGTCTTGGAACTAGGGGTGCGGTAGCTTGAAGTTTCTATCAATTGTTTTCAGTGCCCCCACTATAAAAATTGTTCAAACGCCACAGGGGCTGGGTGGGTGGGTAGGAAGCATTTGAAAAACTGCCCATGGCCCCTGAAAGTAGTTGGTCGGCCTCTAATCTGGTTAATCTCAGATTTTTCTACAAGTGGCAGATCTACTTTGAGCCGGGTCACTTGAGTAAAAAAAAATCTCCTGTGTTGCTTTTTGGTGGGAGGGAGGAGTTCTCAGTGCCCACCCCTGCCTGGGCAAAAGCAGATGTGGCTGGGAGCCCTTGCCCTGGGCGAGGGGGGACTATGGAGACTCCCAGATGTTTGTTGCTTTTATCTGTCTGTGGTACAGCTCTTGGCCTGCTCCTGCCTATATGAAATGGGGACTCTTTTATATAATGCATGCCGGAGCAGTGCGGGAGTGGTTCGAACAGGACTCCTGGGTTCTATTTTCCAGCTCTAGGAGGTGACCTGCCTAGTGGTGAGCACAGGGGAGGAGATAGCTCTGACTCCTGGAGTCTACTGTAAACTCTAGGAAGAGTTGTGGCTAGGGCAGGGGACTGGCAGCCTGGACTCCTCCTGGCTTTCCTCCCCAGCTTTGGGAGGGTGTGTGCCTCTAGTGGCTAGCATGGTAGGGCTGCTAGCCAGGACTCCTGGGTTCTTTTCCTGACTCTGCCACTTGGCTTGGGGAAGGCAAGTCCTTTAACCTCTTTTTGCCTCAGTTTCCCTGTCTCTAATATGTGGCTAATACCTTGGGGAGGAGAGAGAGGGATGGTGAGGGTTAACTCCTAAAATTACTTTGATCCCTGTTTGAAAGAGGCAGTGGAACCTATATCTGCTAGTAATAATTGCTTCATATCTGCAAAGCGCAGCGTGGTCTGTTCATCCATTGCTCAATTCTATCCAGCGTTTACGTAGGGCCTGCTGTATTCTGTTTGGGTTCTTGGTTGTGGATCTGTGTGCTTTGGGTGGGGGAGGAGGAGAAGGGAGCCCATTTCAACGAATGAGTTGAGCGGGATCAAGCATGTTCCGTGTTTACAGCCTGGCCAAAACTTCTTGTGGAAGAATGTGTAATAAGCCAGGCTTTTCTGCCCCCGCCTCCTACGTGCAAATAGGCGCAGTGTTCTCATCCCTTCCCATAGGAAGCCCTGTAGGATGCTCTCCTGCCTGGGATGCCACTTGTAAACAGTGCATCTGCAGCATTGTTAACTCTGAGGGTTAACCAAAAAAAGACTCTCTTAAAAATAACTTTTGGGGCCACTTTATGTGTCTGCCGGTTTCTGAGCGTTTAGGGTGTGTTTGCTTCAAATTTCCAAGTTTTTATCTGCAGCTGGGGTCTAGAACCCCTTTTTTCCCCCGATTAAAATAAATTTAAAAAAATATTCTCATGCAGTTTCTTGATTCCAGAAATTGGAGCTTTAAGAAAAGCCTCAGAGATCATGACAGTCTTGAGAAAACTCTGCAAGTTGGCGACGCTGCATCTGGGTTCACAAGCGTGTTACGTTTCTCTCCTTGGAAAGCTGCGGCCCCGTGGGGTGTTCTCACGCATCTGTCCATCTTGGCAGTATGGAATCTTCTATACACTTTGAGGGTGCGAACTTGTAAGGCGAAGGGGTTAAAAAAAGCATTGCTGCCCCAGATCTGGGTAGGGATCCATTTAGTCCAGTGTCCTGATGGGGGCTAGCACCAGATGCTTCAGAGGAAGGTCATGGAATCATAGAATATCAGGGTTGGAAGGGATGTCAGGAGGTATCTAGTCCAACCCCCTGCTCAAAGCAGGACCAATCCCCAACTAAATCATCCCAGCCAGGGCTTTGTCAAGCCTGACCTTGAAAACCTAAGGAAGGAGATTGCACCACCTCCCTAGGTAACCCATTCCAGTGCTAAGAAACCCATTTCACCTGCTCCGAATGGAAAAGGTGATGCTTGACTGACGCACCCCTTGGAAATGGTGCATCGCCTCCCCCCCCCCAGTTCTCTGCTGAAGGAATCCCCCCAACTTGCTTTTCTTATTTACTGCTTTTGTGAATACATTTGGGGAAATTCCACTCCCAAGTGGGTAAGTAAGTGGGAAATTCTTCTTGAGGAGGGTTTGCAGGGGGGAATGGGGGGAGGTGGAATGACCCTGAGCCATCAACTGTTGCAGAGTTGAGGAGTTTGATTTAAAAATGTTGTAGCCCAAGGAGACGTGGTGCAGGGCTGGTTGCTGGGCCGGGGAGGGAGGGTGCCTCTGCCCACAGCAGCTGTAATGAAATTAACAAGACTGGTGTAAGTTTCTCAGCTGCTTTTGGGGAGCCCCTGTGGCCCTCATCCCCGAAAGGCAATAGTTTCCTCTGCTGGGAAAGAGGAGTCTCCCCACACCCCAAACAAACAGAGGCGGGAGGGAGAGGGTCGCATAGCAAACATGCCATGCCTTGTAATGGGACTGCTCTGTGTTTGAAGGGCGTGAGAGCACCTGTGTTTCCAGGGGGTGGGGGGCGGGGATGGAGCAGGGTTTTTCCTATTTACTAGGCACTTTTGCAGAGCTCGTCTTCTAAGCTGACATGAGACAAAGTCCTTTTTTAACTGGGCCCAGCGGAGGAATCCCGCAAGAGCCCCTTTCCCAGCAGCGTGTGTGTCTTTTGCCAGGGCCCTGCCCCAGACCTGTGCTGGTGACAGTGGAGGGGTGCAAATGGTACTTTTTTTTGCAAGTCTCATGGTCTCGCCTGTGTCTGCAGAACCCACTGAGCTCCCCGCTCCCTTTCCTTTCAATCTGGCTTCTGCCAGGAGAAGCCTTGGCCCGAGTTACCATGGAGACTGACTCACACTTTGTATGCTCAAGCGGTGGGTGTGGATCAGAGGCTGTGACTGGGGGGCAGGAAAACAATGGATCTGGGAGCGAAGGATGCCAGCCCCGGGCCTAGGGGACGATGTTTGGAGGCCAGGCTGTGCATGGGGAAGCGACTGTTGTAACTTGCAGCTGGTAACCTGAGACTGTCCCTGGTGCCCTAGGAGCACAGATCCATGGTTGAGTCTGTTGTCGTGTCTCTTTTATGAGAGAGTCTCTTTGCTAAGGAGAGAGCTAGCCCTGTGCGTGAGGAGGAAGGGGCTGATTTTACTGAGGAGTAGTAGTATCACCTTGCTGGTCGACAGCACTTCCCATCAGCTGACCTCAATGTGCTTTACAAAGGAAGGGCTGCAACGTTAGCCTCATTTTACAGAGGGGGAAACTGAGGCACGGGGCAGGGACATGACTTGCCCGAGGTCACCCAGCAGGCCCGTCTCAGAGCTGATAGCACCCAGGGCTCCTGAGACCTGGTCCAGTGCTCTACCCATTAGGCCCCACAGCTGCATGGGACTCTGCAAGTTGTGTTTTGCGGGAGGTCAGACTGAAAACTTCCCATGGTGCCCCCAAAGTCTGTGGGTGGGGTGGGGAGGGGCTTCTGCCCTGTGACTGGGCAAATCGGTTCCGTTCCTAGGCAGCAGGTGCTTCGTACAACCTCCTCCACCACTTTCCTATTTAACGCCATCTCTTGTTGCCTGCCTCAGTCGAGTTTGAATGGCCCGTGGGGACTGGCCCCAGCCCTGCAGAGGGTCCCAACCCAGTGGATGGGCTGTATGGAGCTAGCCCTGCTGCTGCGTCTGTTCTGGTGCCTCTCTAGCGGGTGCTGGACTGCTGCGTCCTAACGTCCCTTGTTTGTTGTGCAACTTCACGGATGGATAGCATTGCTGGCTTCCTCTTCCCTGACTAAGCCCAGTCCTTGGCCTCTGTGTTGTGTGGCATGTGGGTTGCATTTGACACCAGGGAGGGGCCTTCCCGGAAGGGATTGTATTAGAACACAACCTACTAACCGGCCCTGCTGAGTGAGGGTAGTACCAGTCTTATGGGGCCTGTGAGGACAGGGGGAGATGGGTGGTTAAGTCATTGGGCTGGGATGAGAGAGACCTGGGTTTGATTACTGGCTCTTCTGCATACTGTGTGACCTTAATGCACGGAGCAATTAAATGACTTGCCCAGTTTCCCATCTGTAAAATAAGGATCCTTCCTTTGTGTCCTTTTGAGAAGCTCTTTGGGGCAGGAACTTTCTCACTAGGTGTCAAATATCAGAGGGGTAGCCGTGTTAGTCTGGATCTGTAAAAGCAGCAAAGAGTCCTGCATCCGACGAAGTGGGTATTCACCCACGAAAGCTCATGCTCTAATACATCTGTTAGTCTATAAGGTGCCACAGGACCCTTTGCTGCTTTCTCACTAGGGGCATTCACGGTGCCCGGCACCGTGGGGCTTTGATCTGCTCTAAAACTCCTAGGTGCTACTGTAATCTGCTACTAAAGGTTTGTCTACATGATGAAATTGACGGGAATAGCTAATCTGGATAAACTCCCCATGTGGACGCTCTTATTCCGAAATAGCCAGAGCACTGAAAATCCACACCCTACCTCATTCTGGAATAACTTCCCTGTGGGCCCTGTAAAACAGCATGGAGGTTTGTGCTGCAGGCTGTGGCTGTCCAGTGGAGTGTGTTGGTGCCAGTGCGGGGCTGGGTCACATTACCACACACGAATGGGGCTGGTTCTCCACCACTGTCCCACAATACTCCATGAGCTCAGCCAGATAGGCCACTTGTGAAGCCGCTACTGGCCAGGGGTCCAGCTGGCTGGAGGCCACCTATCCTTCCAATGCAGCTGCACCCTCTCCAGAGCCTCAGGACAGTGTAAGAAGCCAAATGCTGAGGCTTGTGCCAGTGCTGACGAATCCTTGGTTTCAAGGTAGGGGGTCAGCACCCCCTGGGCTAATAGCAGTTTTGCCCTGGCAACACCGACCCAGCTAATTCCCGATTTGGCCAAAGCCCGGGTTTGAAAGCTAAAGAGAAATCTGGACATGATTCTCGCGCCGAGTTCTCTTAACGTTGACGCCAACTTCAAGGCTTCGTTTGGCTGCCTAAGGGGTGTAAAAGGGTGAAACTCTGGCCCTTTAATGTCTGTCCAAGCCCATGGAGCCACCAGGGGAGCATTGCAACACAATATACTGCCCCCCCATGGGGATGCTATTAGGTGGGTTACTTTCCCCAAATAATGCTGTGAGAGGGGATGAGCCGAGGAAGTGGGGTCACTTCAGGTTTCTGCCATCTGAACAATCAATTAGAGCAACTAATGCAAGCTCTCAGCTTCCAGCAAAGCAGGATCAGTTTTCAGGGAACTTTTTATTTTTATTTTTATTTTTGTGCTGTGTTGCTTTTGCATTGGCTTCTCCAAATCCCGGCCGGCTCATGTCGTGCCTAGCAGTTCAAACCTCTCTCTGAACGCTAGCGTGATGATCCCCCTGGCTTTGAATTTTAAGTCCACTCGGAAACTTTTGAAGTCAGAAATGTGTTACAATGCGTGTCTCCCCCCCACCCCCCGCACCTTTTTGGCCTCTTGCTTTCGGTTCTTAAATCTTCTGCATGCAAGATCAATCCTGTTCTGAAGCCTGGTTGTCTTATCTTTGATCCGAAATCTTGAAAGTCATTTGGAGGGAGTGGTAAAGGAACCTTCTTGGCTGGCTTTTTATAAGTATAGTGCAGGGGTTCTCAAACTGGGGGTTGGGACACTTCAGGGGGTTACGAGGTCATTATATGAGGGGGTCACCAGCTTTCAACCTCCACCCCAAACTCTGCTTGCCTCCAGCATTTATAATAGTGTTAAATATATTTAACAGTGTGTTTAACTTATTAGGGGGGTTGCACTCAGAGGCTTGTGATGTGAAAGGGGTCACCAGTAAAAAAAAGTTTGAGACCTACTGGTATAGTAGAAATAGGCGATTCTGAAGGGAAGCAGAAATCTGTAGCAGTTGGAGGAGGGGGAAAAACTAGGAGTCAGGATTATGGGCAAGTGTGGGTTTGTGCTCCGAGTCAGACTCCTGGGTTCTGTCCTCAGCTCTGCTATAGTCTTGCTGCATGACCTTAGGAAGTCATTTAATCTTCACCACCTACCTGTAAAACAAAATGTGCTAGAGACACCAGAGGTGATTTAAACCTGAATCTCTTCCTTAAAATCCGGTTTCTTACAGCTCTAGTTTACATGAGCTCAGCTTGAAGTTGGGTTAGTCAGTTTCACTACTGTTTCTAGTCTGTTTCACTTCCTGGTTAACAGTGCCTGCTGGGATAGCTTGGTTGCAGACAATGCATGGGAAGAGCGCCTCCCCCCCCTTTCAAAACACACACAAACTGTCATGAAACTATTGATTTCTGCTAAATTGCTGTGAATTTTTTTTAAGTAGTTATAAATGTTGGATTTAAACGATTTAGGAGCTTCCCTTTTAAGCGATGGCTTGAAAGGTGGCAGAGTTCAAGCCAATAAAAGGAAGTGCTCCCATCCCAACATTACACACACAGTTGGCATGTGGAACTCATTGCCACAAGACACTGTTAGCTAAAACCTCAGCAGGATTTTAAAAAAGGCATTTATATAGATGAGAGCATCCTGGCTTATAATAAAACACAAAACTAAACCTCCAAAGTTTAGGTAGGGCCATGAATCCTCCTGCCTTAGGATGGCTGATACCTTCTTCTCTGCAGAGTTAACTTGGGGTCTTACTTGGGTGTTACCCCCTCCCTATCTTATCCACATACAGTCATCGTGCCCGAGTGTGATGGTGCTTTCACCACAGGCTAGCTGATCTGCCTGGTGATACCCCTTTCACCTGGGCTAGAACCCGTCCAGTATGCAGCTCCTGTGGTGCCTGAACACAATTCCCCTGTGTGCCCAGGAGGACCGATGGGTTCTCCCACCATTCGCTGGGGGAAGAATCGTGGAGCGTACTGCAGCACAGGATACTGGGATGTGCCCCAGATGTCCCAGTGACCCAGCAGCTGGGATGACAGTAGGGCTGTGCAGGATGGCTGCTCACACCAGGCCTAGGCTACCCTGGCTGGCTGCTCAGATCCAGGTGCTGCTCATAGTAGTTAACTCTGCAATAAAGACACCCCCAGGGCCAGGCTCTTCCTGACCTCTTGCTCGGGTCCCCAATAACTCTGGGGTTTCTTGCGCCTTCCTCTAAGCATCTGGTGCTGCTGCAGAGACTGTTACTGAGCGAGGTGGGTTGTTCATTTTATCCAGTATGGTGATTCCTATCCCCAGTTTGTAATCCGGGCAATGTTAAGTGTTAACCGATACCTCACCTCTTCAGGTGCTTGTAAACTCCTCCCTGCTGTTTACTGTGGCTTTGCAATCCGTTTGATGTCTTTTTAAAAAAGGAATTTCTCTTCCCCTTGTTGCTGTGTCAAAGACAGCTGCAGGGGAAAACGGGTGAAACTGACCAGATTCAAGTGCTCTCAGATGCATCAAAAATAGATTTGGGGTGTGGGGTGTGTGTGTCATTTTCTACCTTTAAACTGTAATAACTCTTGGGTGTTGCTTGTAATAATGGGAGGGTGGAATTCAGATGGCAGTGACTCTGCTTTTAGATTGATGGCAGCCCTTTAAGCAAGAAATCCTGTCCCTTGTTGTATACCTGAGAGCCTGATTTTGTTGTTGTTGATTTGTATGTAGCACTGGGAGATCAGAACCCCTGGTAAGGCTGTGTCTACACTACAGGCTTCTGCCGGCAAAGCTGTGTCGGTCAGGGCTGTGAAGAGGTGTGATCCCTGACCGACAGCTGGGCCAGCAGAAGCCCCAAGTGTGGACGCAGCTAGAGCGGCAAAACTGGCATAGCTTGTTTCACTCAGGGGGGATTTAATATAGTGGTACCAGGCGCAGCTTGGCTGGTGCTGCATCCATGCTGGGAGGGCTTTGCCGGTGTAGTGTGCCAGTTTCCTAGTGAAGACGCAGCCTAGTTTACAATCTAAACGGATAAGTCAAAAGGAGGGGAAACTGAGGGCTGGTGAGGGGATGCGACTTTCCCAAGGTCAGTGGCAGGGCTGGGAAAAGAACCCAGGAGTCCTGACTCCTCCTGATCTTCTCTACTTGGCCATGTTGTCT